>NW_016853889.1:0-1815 GCF_001698545.2 Rhinopithecus bieti | reverse complement strand
ACCACCACACCCAGCTAATTTTTTGTAATTTTTTTTTTAGTAGAGACAGGGTTTCACTGTGTTAGCCAGGATGGTCTCGAACTCCTGACCTCATTATCCACCTGCCTCAGCCTCCTAAACTGCTGGGATTACAGGTGTGAGCAACCACACCCGGCCAAAAATGACCATATTTATCATATCTCTACGTCTGTGAATTCTTTCCTGGGCCTTTCCTGTTGATATTTGGTTTTATTTTGGCAATGTCAACATTGTTTAGCCCACTCATTCTTACAGAAAGCAAACTCTTCTCTGTATGTTTCACATTCTAATCTTCCCCTTCCTTTGTGCTTTTTTTTTTTTTGAGACGGAGTCTTACTCTGTCACCCAGGCTGGAATGCAGTGGCACAATCTCGGCTCACTGCCACCTCTGCCTCCTGGGTTCAAGCAATTCTCCTGCCTCAACCTCCTGAGTAGCTGAGAGTACAGGCATGCATGACCACGCCTTGCTAATTTTTGTATTTTTTAGTAAAGACAGGGTTTCACCATATTGGACAGGCTTGTCTCAAACTCCTGACCTTGTGATCCACCCACCTTGGACTCCCAAAATGCTGGGATTACAGACATGAGCCACCGTGCCCAGCCTATGCTTTTTTTTTTTTTAAACAGACAAACAAAAAAACATTATTATAGGGAATTAATCTGCAGTCTTTTTACTAGGTATTTATAATCCATGTGTGAGAACAATCTCAAAGGAAAGAGAACTGTATCAGAAAATTTAGCTTAAGGTATTTATTTGGACAACATTTGAATGTTTATTTTCTAAAGGTAGAAAATTTATTTCTACAGATTTACCTTCAGCTTTAAAAAAAAAACTGGCCATCAAAACCTGAGTCCTGTCCTCTTGCTCTCCTCCCCGGACAGCATGAACTTCACCACTTGCTCTACCTTCTCCACCAACTACCAGTCCCTGGGCTCTGTCCAGGCACCCAGCTGGTCAGCAGTGTGGCCAGCGTCTATGCAGGCGTCAGGGGCTCTGGTTCCCAGATCTCCACGTCCTGCTCCACCAGCTTCCAGGGCAGCATGGGGTCCGGGGCCTGCCCACGGTGATGGCCGGGGTCTGGCAGGAATGGGAGTCATCCAGAATGAGAAGGAAACCATGCGAAGTCTGAACGACCACTTGGCCTCCTACCTGGACAGAATGAGGAGCCTGGAGACCAAGAACCAGAAACTGGAGAGCAAAATCCAGGAGCACCTGGAGAAGAAGGGACCCCAGGTCAGAGACTAGAGCCATGACTTCAAGACCATCGAGGACCTGAGGGCTCAGATCTTTGCAAATACCGTGGACAATCCCCACATTGTTCTGCAGATCGACAATGCCTGTCTTGCTGGTGATGACTTTAGGGTCAAGTATGAGACAGAGCTGGCCATGTGCCAGTTTGTGGAGAGCGACATCCATGGGCTCCGCAAGGTCATTGATGACACCAATGTCACTCAGCTGCAGCTGGAAGCAGAGATCCAGGCTCTTAAAGAGGAGCTGCTCTTCATGAAGAAGAACCATGAAGAGGAAGTAAAGGGCCTATAAGCCCAGATTGCTAGCTCTGGGTTGACCATGGAGGTAGATGCCCCAAATCTCACGACCTCACCAAGATCATGGCGGACATTGGGTCCAATATGACGAGCTGGTTCCAAAGAACTGAGAGGAGCTGGGCAAGTACTGGTCTCAGCAGATTGAGGAGAGCACCGCAGTGGTCACCACGCAGTCTGCCGAGGTTGGAGCTGCTGAGATGACGCTCATGGAGCTGAGACATACAGTCCAGTCCTTGGAGATTGACCTGG
>NW_016853888.1:0-1318 GCF_001698545.2 Rhinopithecus bieti | reverse complement strand
CACACACACACACACACACACACACACAACATTTCCTTTATCTAGTTTATTATTGATGGGCATTTGGGTTGATTCCATATCTTTGGTATTTTGAACAGTGCTGCAATGAACATATGTACACATGTATTTTGTAATACAATGGAAGTTTCCCACTATTATTGTGTAGATACTGGTTTTCATGTGTGTGTTTTTTTTTTTTTTTTTTTTTAAGCTCTGAAATTCTTCCCTCAGTTTGGTCTATTCTGTGGTTAATACTTTTGATTGTATAGTGAAATTCTTCTAGTGAGTTTTCAGCTCTATCAGATCAGTTTGGTTCTTTCTTTAAATGGCTATTTCATGTTTCAGCTCTTGTATATTTTACTGAATTCGTTGGATTGCTTGCATTGGGTTTCAACTTTCTCCTGAATCTCAATGAACTTCATTGCTATCAAGATGTTGAATTTATGTCTCTCATCCCAGCCAGTTCTGTCTGGTTAAGAATCATTGCTTGGGAGCCATGTGGTCACATGGACACAAGAAGACACTCTTGATTTTGAATTGCCAGAGTTCTTGTGCTGGTTCTTTCTCATCTTTGTAGGCTGATGTTCCTTTAGTCTTTGTAGTTGCTGTCCTTTGGATGTTAATTTTATAAGATAATGGCTCTATTTAGAAGTTTTATATACCATAAATTCATTCACTGAAGTGTAAAAGTCAGTAGTTTCTAGCATATTTTATAAAACTATTTATATAAAGCTGTTATAAACCACTGTCACCACCTTATTTCATAGTCTCCCTAAACAATCCACATACCTATTAGAAGTTACCCCAGGCTTTCCACTCTCCCAGGTACAGACAGCCACCACTCTACTTTCTATCTCTAAATATTGATCTATATTACACATTTTATGTAAATTGGGTCACAGAGAATAATTTTTCCCCAGTGTATGTTCTTTTAACTTTAGTCAATAATGAGAGTTCACCGTAGGTGTGTAGATTGGTGTCTGGGCTTTCTCTTCTGTTCCATTGGACTCTATATCTGTTTTCTGTCAGAAAACCATGCTGATTTGTTTACTATAGCTCTGCAGTATAATTTGAAATGAGGAAATGGAATTCCTACTGTTTTCTCATTTTTGCTTAGGATAACTTCGGCTATTCTGTTTTTTTCATGACCTCATACCAATTTTAGGATTGTTTCTTCTATTTCTGTAAAGAATTTCATTGGTTTTATAATAGGAAATGATTTGAATCTGTTGATTGCTCTGGATAATAAGGACATTTTAACAACATCAATCCTTCCAATCCATGAACATGGAATATCTTTCCATTTTATGTTGTCATC
>NW_016853887.1:0-1187 GCF_001698545.2 Rhinopithecus bieti | reverse complement strand
CAGGCTTGAGCCACCGCGCCCAGCCTAGGCACTGATTTTTTTAAAGCTGAAATTAAGTCTTTCAAAGCAAACGCTGCTAACTCATGGTCTTCAGGAGACCGAGCTTCAGAAAAGCCAAGGAAGCCCCCAGGTAGCCTCCTGGAACCCCGGCCCCTCAGAAATCACCAGTGCTTCGTTGGCCATTGTTGCTTCTTCTTTCATCTGCAGCAGCCTCCTCTCCAACTCATCCCTCGTGCGTTCAGCCTCCTCCCTCATCTGCTTCTCTCGAGCGAGGCGCTGCCGCTCCATCTGCGGGGGGTGAAGAAAAAGTCACTGAATCACAGGGCTCGAGACCTAGGGTGCCCAAAGATGCCCCATCTCCAGAGTCTCCCCTTTTGGGACTTTTTTCCTTCCCTTTCCTTTAGGTAACCAGGGTCATTCTTATTGCTCCCCACCCCATTCTTCTAAACTAGTTGCAGAGTTGAAAGCTGAGCCACTTGAAAAAAATTGTAGTAGTGAATGAACAAACGAACAACCAACAAAAAAACCAAACCAAGTCTCGACCTGGATAGAAAGAAGCATTCTTTTTTCTTTTTTGAGACAGAGTCTTCCTCTGTCGCCCAGGTTGGAGTGCAGTGGCATGACCTCGGCTCACTGCAACCTCTGCCTCCCAGGTTCAATCAATTCTCCTGCCTCAGCCTCTCGAGTAGCTGGGACTGTAGGTGCCTGCCACCATGCCCGGCTAATTTTTGTATTTTTTAGTAGAGACAGGGTTTCACCATATTGGCCAGGCTGGTCTTGAACTCCTGACTTTGTGATCCACCTGCCTTGGCCTCCCAAAGTGCTGGATTTACAGGCATGAGCCACCGTGCCTGGCAGAAGGAGGCATTCTTATACATGGTACACTGAAATGGCTACCTTGCCAATGCTGCTTTTTGTTGGGAAACCTCAGGTGGCTCTGCCTCGTGGCTGATAGGACGCAATGCAGGACCTCCTCCCTCAGATAGAGCCCCAGAAATAAAAGCTTCCTCATCTGGGCAGGCAAGTCATCTCACCATTTCTAATCCACATGGACCCCTCTCATCTCTGATTTCATCAACAATAGCTCCACTCTTGCCTCTGACCCACAGAGAAGATGGAATCATTCTACGTGATGCATCAATAGTTCACACATTGTATTTTTCTTTTTTTTTTTTTTTTACTTTAAG
>NW_016853886.1:0-1814 GCF_001698545.2 Rhinopithecus bieti | reverse complement strand
AGAGAAAAAGAAAAATGTCAGGCTTCCAAGCCCAAGCCAAGCCATCGCATCCCCTGTGACTTGCACGTATACAACCAGATGGCCTGAAGTAACTGAAGAATCACAATAAGAAGTGAAAATGCCCTGCCCTGCCTTAACCGATGACATTCCACCACAAAAGAAGTGAAAATGGCCGGTCCTTGCCTTAAGCGATGACATTATCTTGTGCCTGGCTCATCCTGGCTCAAAAAGCTCCCCCACTGAGCACCTTGTGACCTCCACTCCTGCCCGCCAGAGAACAACCCCCCTTTGACTGTAATTTTCCTTTACCTACCCAAATCCTGTAAAACGGCCCCACCCTTATCTCCCTTCGCTGACTCTTTTCGGACTCAGCCCGCTTGCACCCAGGTGATTAAAAAGCTTTATTGCTCACACAAAGCCTGTTTGGTGGTCTCTTCACACGGACGCGCATGACATTAGGTTCTACAACAGTGATGCTATCTATTGGAGCAACTGAGGAAGTCACAAATCCAGCCGCCTCTGCTTCCTGGGCAGTAAAGCATTACAGGCCCACTGTAGTGGCTCACACCTGTAATCCCAACATTTTGGGAGGCCAAGGTGGGAGGATCCTTTGAACCCAGGAGTTCCAGACCAGCCTGAGCAACACGGCGAAACCCCCATCTCTATAAAAAATACAAAAACTTAGCTGGGCATGGTGGCACACGCCTGTGGTCCCAGCTACTTAGGAGGCTGAGGCAGGAGGATCACCTGAGCCCAGGCAATGGAGGTTGCAAGTGAGCCAAGTTTATACCACTGCACTCCAGCCTAAGCAACAGAGTGAGACGCTGTCTGAAAAAAATTTAAAAAAAAAGAAAAGAAAAGAAAAAGAAAGAAACTACACTCCTGGGCACAGTGGCTCACGCCTGTAATCCCACTACTTTGGGAGGCAGAGATGGGCAGGTCACGACGTCCGGAGTTCAAGACCAGCCTGGCCAACATAATGAAACCCCGTTACTACTAAAAATACCAAAATTAGCCGGGCACCGTGCCGTGCGCCTGTAGTCCCAGGTACTCGGGAGGCTGAGGCAGGAGAATTGCTTGAACCTGGGAGGCGGAGATTGTGGTGAACCAAGATAGTGCCACTGTGCTCCAGCCTGGGTGACAGAGCGAGACTTTATCTCAAAAAAAAAAAGAAAGAAATTACAGCTACATTTATTCAGGCTTGTCCCATAATATTATTCTTGTGGCCTTTCATTAGTCTTTGAAAGGCAGCTTTTGGTCCCTGAGCAAGGAGGGTGTCAGTGTCAGGAAGGGACTATTAACATCCTTGCTTTCAAGTTGAATTACAAACGAAATTCCTCCATGGTTAGCTTGGCCTAGGCCCAGGAATGGGCAAGAACTGCCAGAGATCAGAAGCAAGGTGGAGTCTACTCTGTCAGATTTCTCCGACTGTCACCATTTTTCAAAGGCAGTTTCAAGACACCTGTGAAAGGAAAATAAATCTCGGGACCCCATATCACTAAGCCAAGGGAAGAGTCAAGCTGGGAACCATGTTAGGAAAACTGCCTCCCATTCTACTCCTAATAAAATAGGTACAAAGATAAGAAAATATATATCTCCCTCACAATTTGCTCATAAGGAAATTCCTTGTGGACAACGCACAGAAAACTCAGTCATTCCTGTGAGGCTCCCCTGAGACAAATGCACATCTGATGGCTTCCTCTGCCCTATTGTTTATGTAAAATGCAGATTCACTGAACCAGACTCAATTGTGTATTCAGTGGAAGGCTGATCAACGACTCAAAAGAATGTAACCTTTTGTCTTTTTTTTTTTT
>NW_016853885.1:0-263 GCF_001698545.2 Rhinopithecus bieti | reverse complement strand
TGAGGACACATGGACACAGAGAGGGGAACAACACATACTGGGGCCTGCAGGAGGTGTTAGGGGAGGGAGAGCATCAGGATAAATGGCTAGTGCATGAGGGGCTTAATACCTAGGTGATGGGCTGATAGGTGCAGCAAATCACCATCGCACACGTTTACCTATGTAATGAGCCTGCACATCCTGCACATGTATCCCAGAACTTAAAATAAACATTTAAAAATAAAAAAAAAAATAAAATAAAAAAAAAAAAATGTGTTGTTTTA
>NW_016853884.1:0-1815 GCF_001698545.2 Rhinopithecus bieti | reverse complement strand
TTTTTTATTTTATTGCCTAAATGATCTTTTTTTTTTTTTTTTTTTTTTGCCTTTCATGGTTGCCTTGCCATCTGCTTCTAATGTTGATGAAGTGTTTGCAGGTACAATGGGAAAAATGCCTAATGTTTCTAACTGTTACCCAATTTTTATTCCTTGGGGTATGTTTCTGCAACTGGCAGTTTTGCTCCATGTCTTCCGCGGAATAAAGTCCCCTGAGGCAACAGGGGCTTGTCTGGCTTCAGGAAAAGGCTCTGCATCCCTTGCTCCCCTAAGGCAGCATCTGGGTGTGTGTTGGCTGCCAAGGAGTGGTGCACCTGTGTGCAGCGTGAGGCAGTGGCGATAGCTCTTGGTGTTTCACAGCACCCCAGAGCCATCTGGAGAACAAAATGAGTGCCAGGAATTAGCAAATTTGGACACAAACCAAGTCAAGTAACTTACTTAAAAGACAGACCCAACTTTCTCAATGCTTCCTCTTTAGAAAGTGATGGAAAAATTACAGATTTGGAGTCAAAGCTAGGTAAAAACTATGTCTTCACTTCTTAAAAGTTTTGTTATCTTACCCCTAATTAATTTGCCTAATCTTACTGTTCTTACCTGTAAAATGTAAGAATAATATCTATAAAAAGCTCACAACTTTATAATATACATTATGCCTAATGTTTCACTTCTTTTGACTTCATGAGCTCTTGAGATACCATCAAATCGGGCCTGGGAGAACTGGGTACTTATCTTTGTGCAGATAAGTTAATTCTCCCACTCCAAGGAAAGGACCATTAAGTCCTTCTCTTTTTCTTTTTTCTTTTCTTTTTTTCTTTTTTTTTTTTTTTTGTTCTGAGATGGAGTCTCGCTCTGTCTCCAGGCTGGAGTGCAATGGCACGATCTGGGCTCACTGCAACCTCTGCCCCCCGAGTTCAAGCGATTCTCCTGCCTCAGCCTCCTGAGTAGCTAGGACTACAGGCGTGTGCCACCACGCCCGGCTAGTTTTTGTATTTTCAGTAGAGACGGGGTTTCACCATGTTGGCCAGAATGGTCTCGATCTCCTGACCTCGTGTTGCATCTGCCCTGGCCTCCCGAAGTACTGGGATCACAGGTGTGAGCCACCGCACGCAGCCCAAGTCCTTCTCTTAAGTGAGGACTACTCTTAGTGACTTCCTTCCAATGAGAATAACAAGGGAAATCAGGGAGGAAAGTGTGACTTCCCAGTGAAGAAACCTGGCAAACACTCCCTCAAGGCAGTGAGGAGTCCTCTGGAGAATGTGTGCTTTTGGTATGATGTATGGAAGATGCTACTTAGCCATGTTGTCTTGCTTCCCAAAACCCATAGCCCCAGTCTAACCATGAGAGAAACATCAAGCAGTCCCAGACTGAGGAACAGTCTTACAAAAGAATCTTCAAAATGATCAAGGTCATCGAAAACTAGTCAATTTTGAGCAACTGCCATCGTTTAGAAGAGCCTAAGCATGGCCTGGATGAGATTCTAGAACAGAAAAATGACATCATGTAAAGATAAAGGAAATCCAAATAAAGTATGAACTTTAGTCAATCATAATATATCAATATCAGTCATTAGTTGTGACCCATACGCCACAGTAATATAAGATGTATTAACAAAGGAATCTGCATGTGATGTATACGGGACACTTTTTACTACCCTTTGCCATTGTTCTAAATCTAAAGAAAATATAAAATTAAAGTATTGTTTAAAAAGACTAATGCATAGGAATTCACAGTAAGGGAAATGGCTACAAGGTGTCCCCATTTTCTCTCTTAATATGACTGTCCCTTTTAAATATTAGACCAGAAAATAACGACGCA
>NW_016853883.1:0-998 GCF_001698545.2 Rhinopithecus bieti | reverse complement strand
TGTGTATCTTATTACAGAGTTTATTTCAGTATACTTGAATTGTCCATTGTTCATGTTGTTTTGTCTTTGTTATAAAACGTGTATCCTTCTTTGATTTTCTACTTTGCTTCCTCTTACAAGCTACAAGCAAATGAATCTGCTTAGCAGAATAAAGCCCATTTTTCAGCATAAATACTGCTTACCATGATTAAAATAGAAATCAGCTAAGCTTGATTTCTTTACTGGTGGACCAAATGAAATTTTGAAACAGAGCCAGTTGACATTACTAACTGCTTTTAGATGTATAGATTTATAATGAAATGTCTGTGGATACTGGGGAAATAAGCACTAATTTTTAAGTTTATATTAGCCAGTGTACCTGTGTCCTAAAGTTGTAGCATTGTTTTTTAGAATATACTGTATTAATCAAAAGTCTCAGCTATACCGGGAGGACGTCCATTTAGTTTTTTTTTGTTGTTGTTCTGATTTGAATGAATGTTTTATTTGAAGTAGATATTGGGATTATTCTGTAATATGCGATTGAAGAACAAGTCAAAATAACACATTAGACACAACATCAACTTAATGACATTATTTTGAAAATTCTAAACGTCCAACGTATTTTGTTTTTTTGATATTAGCCATAACCTCACAATACTAACAGAGTTCTCCATACCTAGTAGGAGTTACAAAATGTTGATATCAGGTTGGAATTATATACTGCTATTTTTTATTACATGGAATTATTATTTAAAATGATGTTCCTATTTAGGTTAGTTTTGGAAAAGTTAATTTATATTCCATTTCAATTTTGATATCTATAGAACTTTCATTTAATGTAAAGTTTTTGTTGGCTAACTTAAATACATACTGCAATATAGTAGGTTTTTATTATAACCAGTTTCAAATTGTTTATGTCAGTCTTAACCATCGGTGGCTTGTATGGGCTATTTTAAATTAATGGGCTAACAGTGTTACCTTCTGAGTATTTGTTTACTGAAACATACTTTGAAGCAGTT
>NW_016853882.1:0-223 GCF_001698545.2 Rhinopithecus bieti | reverse complement strand
GAAGAGGAAGACAGTTCCCAATCCAGCCCTAGAACAGGAAGACAGTTTCCCAATCCAGTCCGAGAACAGGAAGATAGGTTATCAATCCAGTCTGAGAACAGGAAGACAGGTTATCAATCCAGTCTGAGAACAGGAAGACAGGTTCACAATCCAGTCGGCGAACAGGAAGACAGGTTACCAATCCAGTCCGAGAACAGGAAGACAGTTTATCAATCCAGTCCGA
>NW_016853881.1:0-2608 GCF_001698545.2 Rhinopithecus bieti | reverse complement strand
GGATCATGAGATCAGGATATCAAGACCATCCTGGCTGACATGGTAAAACCCTGTCTCTACTAAAAATACAAAAAATTAGCTTGGCATGGTGCCGGGCGCCTGTAGTCCCAGCTACTCGGGAGGCTGAGGCAGGAGAATGGCAAGAACCCGGGAGGCGGAGCTTGCAGTGAGCCGAGATCGCGCCACTGCACTCCAGCCTGGGAGACAGGGAGACTTCGTCTCAAAAAAAAAAAAAAACAAAAAACACCAAACAAACAAAAAATAAAGAGCAGCTCAGTTTTCCTTCCTCTGAACCTCTGGATTTATCTGTGACAAGATTTATCAGTTCTCTCATGACAGGCCATGCTTAACTCTTTCTCTACAAAACCTTTCCATTTCTGCATGGCTATCCTACCCTTTTCGCCTTCAGTGACCTTCCTTTACAAATGCTTTTCCCGTCAGGTGTGGTGGCTCAAGCCTACATGTAATCCCAGTACTTTGGGAGGCTGAGGCGGGTGGATCACGAGGTCAAGAGTTTGAGACCAGCCTGGCCAACATGGCGAAAGCCTGTCTCTACTAAAAATATAAAAATTAGCTGGGTGTAGTGGCGCGTACCTGTAATCCCAGCTACTCAGGAGGCTGAGGCAGGAGAATCACTTGAACCTGGGAGGTGGAGGTTGCAGTGAGCCAAGATTGCACCACTGTACTCCAGCCTGGTGACAGAGTGCGACTCTGTCTCAAAAAGAGAAAGAAAAAAAAAAAAAGCTCTTTTTTCCCTTTCCTTTCTTTTCCTTTTTTGTTTTTTGAGACAGAGTCTTGCTCTGTTGTCCAGGCTGGAGTACAGTGGCACAATCTTGGCTCACTGCAACCTCCGCCTCCCGGGTACAAGTGATTCTTCTGCCTCAGCCTCCGGAGTAGCTGGGACTACAGGCGCATGCCACCACACCCGACTAATTTTGTATTTTAGTAGACACAGGGTTTCACCATTTTGGCCAGGCTGGTCTTGAACTCCTGGCCTCAGGTGATCCTCCCGCCTTGGTCTCCCAAAGTGCTGGGATTACAGACATGAGCCACTAAGCCCGGCCCCTTTCTTTTATTTTAATCTCTGCCTCCAAGCTCTTTGTCCTCAAATTACAAATAGCCTCCTGGTATCCTCTATTATACACGTAACACTTCCAATCTACTTCCATACAGCAGCCAGAATGTCCTTTCTAAAAAATGCAAACCTGGCCAGGCACAGTGGCTCATGCCTGTAATCCCAGCACTTTGGGAGGCCCCAGGTGGATGGATCAGCTGAGCTGAGGAGTTCAAGACCAGCCTGGGCAACATGGTGAAACTCCGTCTCTACCAAAATACAAAACTTAGCCGGGTTTGGTGCACACGCCTGTAATCCCAGCTACTTGGGAGGCTGGGGCACGAGAATCCCTTGAACCCGGGAGGTGGAGGTTTCAGTGAGCCGAGATCACGCCAATGCACTCCAGCCTGGATGACAGAGCAAGACACTGACTCAAAAAAACAAAACAAAACAAAACACAAAATAAAACATGCAAACCTCATCAAGTCACTCTCCAGCTTATAACCTTCTGGCAACCTCCTACTGCTCTGAAGATGTGCTGCGCTTTCTGGCCCTCGCTTACCTCACACCAGCCTTAACTCACGTCTGTCTCCCTTTGTGCTCTGCTCTGCCCATACTGGCCTCCTCTCACTGCCTCAAACTGGCCTCTGCTCCTGCCACTCGGCCTTCCACATGCTGTTCTCTCTAGCTGGAAGGCACTGCTTGCTTTTCCTCATCCTATCCACCCCATCCCTCTCGGCCTATTAAATTCCTGTTCGTTCTTCCAAACTCCAGCTCAAATTCAACTTTCCTAGGCTCTGTGAACTGCCCTAGATCTATGTCAAGGTATTCTATCTACCTTTTAAAGCACTTATCCAACTGTAATTAAATAAATGTGTAATTAGTTGGCTGGGCGCAGTGGCCCACGCCTGTAATCCAGCATTCTGGAAGGCAGGTGGATCACTCAAGGCGAGGAGTTCAGGACCAGCCTAGGCAACCTGGCAAAACCTCATCTCTACTAATAATACAAAATTAGGGCCAGGCACGGTGGCTCACACCTGTAATCCTAGCACTTTGGGAGGCCGAGGCGGGTGGCTCACTTAAAGTCAGGAGTTCAAGACCAGCCTGGCGAACAGGGTGAAACCTGTAATCCCAAATACTTGAGAGGCTGAGGCACAAGAATTGCTTAAATCCGGGAGGTGAAGGTTGCAGTGAGCTGAGATTGCACCACTTCACTCCAGCCTGAGCGACAGAGCGAGACTCCATCTCAAAACAAAACAAAACAAAACAAAATTAGGCCAGGTGCAGTGGCTCACGCCTGTAATCCCAACACTTTGGGAGGCTGAGGACAATGGATCACGAGGTCAGGAGATCGAGACCATCCTGGCTAACACGGTGAAACCCCGTCTCTACTAAAATACAAAAAAATTAGCTGAGCATGGTGGCGGGCGCCTGTGGTCCCAGCTACTCAGGAGGCTGAGGCAGGAGAATGGTGTGAACCCGGGAGGCAGAGCTTTCAATGAGCTGAGATCATGCCACTGCACTCCAGCCTAGGCGACAGCGCGAGACGCCGTC
>NW_016853880.1:0-1817 GCF_001698545.2 Rhinopithecus bieti | reverse complement strand
TCTTTTTTTTTTTTTTTTGAGATGGAGTATCGCTCTGTCGCCCAGGCTGGAGTGCAGTGGCCTGATCTCAGCTCACTGCAAGCTCTGCCTCCCGGGTTCACGCCATTCTCCTGCCTCAGCCTCCCAAGTAGCTGGGACTACAGGCGCCCGCCACCGCGCCCGGCTAATTTTTTGTATTTTTAGTAGAGACGGGGGTTTCACCGTGTTAGCCAGGATGGTCTCGATCTCCTGACCTCATGATCCGCCTGTCTCGGCCTCCCAAAGTGCTGGGATTACAGGCTTGAGCCACTGCGCCCGGCCTCTTCATCTTTCTATGAACAAATAGAAAGATCATATCTATTAATTCTATTCTTCATCCAGCAATAGCTATTTCACAGTGGCAAATACATTAAAGATGCTTAACAAATGATTGTTAAACAAATTAATAGATAAATGGATACTAGGCCTTTGGGTCTTATTTAGGCCTGAAGTGGTAGTACAATTGCAGAGGATATACTTTTGCATCATTTGGGCCTGTCTTAGTCTGAGTGTTGTTATAACAGAATACCACAGACTGGGTAATTTACAAAGAAAAGAAATTTATTTCTGGAGACTGGGAAGGTTAAGTTCTAGGGACCCACATCTGATGAGGGCCTTCTTTCTGTGTCATCCCTCGGCAGGTGAAAGGCAAAGGATGAATGCAGGCCATAGAACTCACAGCCTCAAGCCCTTTTTAATTGGATATTAACACATTCATGAGGGCTCCATCCTCATGACCTGAACACCTCCCATTAGGCCCTACTTCCCAACACTGTTGTGTCGGGGATTGTTTCCAACATGTGTTCCTTGGAGAACACATTCAAACCAGAGCAGGACCCATATCTGTGCATCGTATTAGATGATAATTTTTTTTTTTTTTTTTTTGAGATGGATTCTCACTCTGTCACCCAGACTGGAGTGCAGTGGCACAATCTTGGCTCACTGCAACCTCTGCTGCCCAGGTTCAAACGATTCTCCTGCCTCAGCCTCCCGAGTAGCTAGGTTACAGGCACCTGCCGCCACGCCTGGCTAATTTTTGTAGTTTTAGCAGAGATAGGGTTTCACCATCTTGGCCTGGCTGGTTTTGAATTCCTGAACTTGTGATCCACCCGTCTCAGCCTCCCAAAGTGCTGGGATTACAGGCGTGAGCCACCGCGCCCGGCCAATAAAATTTTTATATTTTATTTTGCTTTATTTGTCTTTGTATCTTCTGTAGTACCCGTTTTCAAAAAATATATATTGAGGATCTGTTCTACTCAGAAATGGAATAGAATTTGTATGTTTTAACCAGGTCAAAGTTCATTCATAAACTTAACATTTATTGTCTTATTGCTATGTGCAGAATACTGTGACAGATAGGAAGTATAAAGGGTTAGACGAACATTACTCTTATAGGAGATGAGAATCTGTGGATAATTTTTTTTTTTTGAGGCAGTCTCACTCTGTTGCCCAGGCTGGAGTACAGTGGCACGATCTCAGCTCACTGCAGCCTCTGCCTCCCGAGTTCAAGCAATTCTCCCACCTCAGCCTCCCGAGTAACTGGGATTACACCCAGGTGCTAATTTTTGTATTTTTGTAGAGGCGGGGTTTCACCATGTTGGCCACCTCGTCATGAACTCCTGACCTCAGGTGATTCATCTGCCTCGGCCTCCCAAAGTGCTGGGATTACAGGCATGAGCCACTGCGTCTGGCCTTACTTTTTTTTTTTTTTTTTGAGACAGTTTCGCTCTGTTGCCCAGGCTGGAGTGCAGTGGAGTGATCTCAGCTCACTGCAACCTCTGCCTCCCGGGTTCAAATGA
>NW_016853879.1:0-262 GCF_001698545.2 Rhinopithecus bieti | reverse complement strand
GTTTTTTTAGTATGGTTCAGAAAATTTTCTTCACCCTTGAATTATATAATTCTCCTATATTTTCTTCTAAATATTTTAAGTTTCACTTTAACATTTAAAAAAGTAATCCATCTAAATATTTTTTGTGTATACTGTAAGGTGAAAATTATTTTTGTTTCTCACATGGAGCATCAATTATCCCATTACTTTAAAAGACTATTCTCCACAGACCTTTCTTGGTACCTGTGCTCCTCTCTCTCTCTCTCTCTCTCTCTCTCTCTCT
>NW_016853878.1:0-2265 GCF_001698545.2 Rhinopithecus bieti | reverse complement strand
GGACGTGGCTAAAATAAGCAAACATATTAGGCATTATCACTAAAATCACTGTAGCAAAGTCATGTCCAAAACCCTGCAGCTTTGGAAGATGCCTCCGTCAATGGAAAAAAATGAAACTAGACTGTTTGACTACACTTCATTCATCCTGTGACTATTTCTGGAAATAATTGTTTGGTAAATGCCCAGGAGGTGAGAAAAATCTCTAAAAGAGTGATAAATAGGAAGGGAAGTAAAAAAAAAAAAAAAAAAAAAAAAAAAAAAAAAAAAAAAAAAAATCAAAAAATTGGAACCAAATGTCACAATTAATTAAAATCACTTTAGAAATTTTGTTTCAAAACTGAGTTATAATTAGAACTTCATTAGTACTTTTTAACAGCACATCACATTTTTAGCTGTTCTGTTAAAACCACTCTCTCAATAAGTACCAGCGACCTACAAATCATTAAAGATAATCATTCCAGAAGATTCTATTCCCACAAGTATTTTCTTCACTTTTCCTTTGGATGGAATTATAACTACATAACTTCTAATATCACCATTGAGCAGATACATGGTTCTCAGTTACTTTCTCAATATCTCTGTTGGGATTGTACCAAACTCACTGTGTTTAAAACTGAACTCATTATCTTTCTTTTCAAAACCAGTGCATCCAGATATTTCTGTTTCTATTATCACTGTAACTCTTCTGCCATTTCACCTCAAAAGCTTAGAGTTTTCTATGAATCTTATATGCTGTTACAGTTTGGATGTATGTCCCCTCCAAATCTCATGTTGAAATGAGATCCCCAATGTTGGAAGTGGGGCCTGGTGGGAGATATTTGGGTTATGGGAGCGGATCGTTCATGAATGGCTTAGTGCCTTCCCATGGTAGTGAACGAGTTCTCTCACTCTGTTAGTTCACAAGAGAGCTGGTTGTTTCGAGACTGGGACCTCCCTCCTTTCTCTCTTGTGTTCTCTCTTGCCAAGTGATACACTCGCTGCCCCTTTGCCTTCAGCTATGACTGGAAACTTCCTGAGGCTCTCACCAGAAGCAGATGCCAGCACTATGTTTCCTGTAGAGGCTGCAGAACTATGAGCCAAATAATTCTTTTTTTTTTTTTTAATATATAGAGTATCCAGCCTCAGGTATTCCTGCATGGCACTGCAAAACAGACTAACACTCATGTCTTTCCCACACCCTGATCTTTCTTGTTCTTATCTCAACACCATTTCTATTTCTCACTCTCAGCTTTTCTTTCCCACTTTTTGGTGCCATCATTCTAGCCACGGTTACCTCTCCACTGTCTCTTGCCTGGAATATTGTAGTAGTTCCCTAAGTATGCATCATACCAGATTCCGCATTGTTATATCCCAAGGCTTGACTGACTCTATACCATTTAAGTTTTTTTTTATTTCTTTTTTTGAGACGAAGTCTCGCTGTGTCACCCAGGCTGGAGTGAGTGGCCGGATCTCAGCTCACTGCAAGCTCCGCCTCCCGGGTTTACGCCATTCTCCTGCCTCAGCCTCCCGAGGCGCCTGGGAATACAGGCGCCGCCACTACTCCCGGCTAATTTTTCTGTATTTTTTAGTAGAGACGGGGTTTCACCGTGTTAGCCAGGATGGTCTCAATCTCCTGACCTCGTGGTCCGCCCATCTCGGCCTCCCAAACTGCTGAGATTACAGGTTTAAGCAACCGCTCCTGGCCCTGTTTAAGTACTTTTAAAACGCAAACCAATTCATGTAATTATATGCTAAAAATCCCTAAATGTCTTCCCATTGTATATGAACAAAACAAAACCCTAATGCTTAAAGGCTTTTCTGAAAGCTTGTTCTCTCCCAGTCTCCATGTTCCAGTATAACTGGGCCATTCTCACATTCTTTGAGTTTGCTCAAAGGCAAAAGCTCATGGTGCCTCCTTACCATGTCATGTCTCTTCACTCCCATCCCCCTTCATCTCCTTGCTTCCTTGACCAGCCTGTTGCCTTCCTTGATTCCCTCCAGCCAAAGTTGGCCTCCCCATCCACCACCCAACTCTAATAGTCATTAATACAATGTATTTTGAAATAATTTATGGAGAGGAATATAACAAACAAATAAAGAATTTAAAACATAGTTGGGGATCTCAGTGTAACCTTCCCCAAAATAATCTCTCTCCGTCTCTCATAGAGGTAAACATGACCATAATTTTGATATTTTCCATTCATGTGAATTCTTTATGATTTTGCTATATACTTATATACCCTAAGTAATATATTTTAATATATTTTTAATTTATAAATTACAAAA
>NW_016853877.1:0-263 GCF_001698545.2 Rhinopithecus bieti | reverse complement strand
CGGAGTCTCGCTCTGTCGCCTGGCCTGGAGTGCAGTGGCCGGATCTCAGCTCACTGCAAGCTCTGCCTCCCGGGTTTACGCCATTCTCCTGCCTCAGCCTCCCGAGTAGCTGGGACTACAGGCGCCAGCCACCTTGCCCGGCTAGCTTTTTGTATTTTTTAGTGGAGATGGGGTTTCACCATGTTAGCCAGGATGGTCTCGATCTCCTGACCTAGTGATCCGCCCGTCTCGGCCTCCCAAAGTGCTGGGATTACAGGCTTGAG
>NW_016853876.1:0-236 GCF_001698545.2 Rhinopithecus bieti | reverse complement strand
AATATTCAAGTAAGAATTGGTACCAATCTATTGACACTATTCCAAAAGATAGAGAAAGAGGGATTCCTCCCTTAATCATTCTATGAAGCCAGTATCACCTTAATACCAAAAGCCAGGGAAGGACATCATAAAAAAAGAAAACTATAGACCAATATCCCTAATGAATACAGATGCGAAAATCCTCAATAAAATACTAGTGAACCAAATCCAATAGCATATCAAAAAGATAATTCACT
>NW_016853875.1:0-1761 GCF_001698545.2 Rhinopithecus bieti | reverse complement strand
ATTTAAAAAAATAAAAAAATAAAAAAAATAAAAAATAATATCTACTAGAAGAGTATTACGAATTCAGTCACATCCAAAACAGGCCCTAGGCAAAAATGGCTGCTACCAGAACATCCCTTCCTTCCTCTTAATCTCCCACTTTTCCCAGGATGCTATCCTGATTTCCCTTTTTTTCAACCTGTTTAAGGCTCTGGTTTCACAAGGAAAGAGTCTACCTTACCATCCATTCCACCTGCACAACTCATTGCTCAGTCTACAGGCTTGAGCATCATTGTATAGAGCAGCAGCTTGAGGGGTAATGGCAATATACTTGAGGCCCCTATATATAAAGGAGAGCTAAAATCACTCTCATCTAGCAGAAAGAAGTAAAAAATAAAAATGAATACATGACATCCACCTCTGATAGACACCTACTGCCTAAGATACAGAAAACAATTACTTGAGCTAAGTGATTAAGAACTTAATTATTATAAAGTGAGGTTAGACTACTTTATAATCATGGTGGTTGGGGAAAGGGGTTTTTGGTTTTTGGTTATTGTTATTGTTTTGTTTTTTGCTGTTGTTGTTGAGTCAGGAGCCAGAGTGCCTAGGAGCGAATACTGTTTCTGCCATTTACTAAATGTGTAACCATGAGCAAGTCACTTAACTTCTCTGGATCACATTTTCCTACTCTGTAAAAATGGAGATAATACTCTGTACCTCATAGGTAGGTTATAAAAATTAAATGAGGTAATATATTTAAAGAACTTAGGCTAGCACCTACCATATGGTAAGCATTATACAGATGTTAGCTTTTATGATCTTTAATCCCTTATCTGAAATTCCTAGAAACAGATTTATTTTATTTATTTTTGTTGTTGTTGTTGTTGAGACAGAGTCTCGCTCTGTCACCCAGGCTGGAGTGCAGAGGCGCGATCTTGGCTCACTGCAACCTCCACCTCCTGGGTTCAAGCCATTCTCCTGCCTCAGCCTCCCAAGTAGCTAGGACTACAAGTGTGTGCCACCACACCTGGCTACTTTTTGTATTTTTAGTAGAGATGGGGTTTTACCATGTTGGCCAGGCTGGTCTCAAACTCCTGACCTCAGGTGATCTATCCACCTCAGCCACCCAAAGTGCTGAGATTCCAGGTGTAAACAACCATGTCCAGCCAAAAAACTTTTCTAAATACAAAGCTGAACTGCTTATATTGTCATGGTGTTTGTCACTGCCAGACATTTTATTATACATGCACTTGTTTTTCTGTTGTCTGCCTCCATAATTTGACATTTGATCTTAAGAAATAAATAATCAAGGATTTTGTCTTCTTCACCACTATATCCCCAGTTCCTGGAACAATACTTGACACATAGTAGGTGTTCCAATAAGTATTTGTTGAATGAGGCCGGGTGCCATGGCTTATGCCTGTAATCCCACACTTTAGGAAGCTGAGGTGTGTGGATCACCTGAAGTCAGGAGTTCGAGACCACCCTGGCCAACACAGCAAAACCCTGTCTCTACTAAAAATACAAAAATTAGCCAGGCGTGGTGGTATGTGCCTGTAGTCCCAGCTACTCAGGAGGCTGAGGCAGGAGAACTGAGGCGGATGTTGCACTGAGCCAAGCTCACACCACTGCACTTCAGCCTGGGTGACAGGGCAAAACTCTGTCTCAAAAAAAAAAAATTTGCTGAATGAATAAACATATAACTCTAAACTCAGAATAGGTAAACACTCAAATTTTATTAAAATATAAATCTTATTTAAATGGTTATTTCTTTTTTTT
>NW_016853874.1:0-795 GCF_001698545.2 Rhinopithecus bieti | reverse complement strand
TTTGAGACAGGGTCTTGTTCTGCTGCCCAGGCTGATGTGCAGTGGCTGGGCAAACAATCTTGGTTCATTGCAGCCTCGGCCTTCTGGACTCAAGCAATCCTCCCACCTCAGCCTCCTGAGTAGCTGGGACTATAGGTGCGCACCACAAATCCCGCCTAATTTTTCTGGTGTTTTGTTGTTACTGTTGCTTGTAGAGATGGGGTTTTTGCCATGTTGCCCAGGCTACTCTTAGACTTCTGTGCTCAAGCCATCCTCCTGCCTCAGCCAACCAAAGTGCTGGGATTACAGAAGTGAGCCACTGCACCTGCTCCATCCATAGTCTTTGTTTTTAACCCTGTCCCTTTGAGGCTTATGCTCTTGAGCTTATGCTCACTTCCCCTTAGCAAGCCTCCTAGACAGATCCTCTGTTTTGGGGTTTGTTGTTTTCTTTTTTCTTCTTTCTTTTTTTTTTTTTTTTCTTTTAGATGGAGTCTCGCCCTGTCGCCAGGCTGGAGTGCAGTGGCACAATCTCGGCTCACTGCAACCTCCGCCTCCCGGGTACAAGCAATTCTCCTGCCTCAGGCTCCTGAGTAGCTGGGACTATAGGCGTAGGTCACCACACCCAACTAATTTTTGTATTTTTAGTAGAGATGGGGTTTCACCATGTTGGCCAGGCTGGTCTTGAACTCCTGACCTCGCGATCCACTTGCCTCAGCCTCCCAAAGTGCTGGGATTACAGGTGTGAGCCACTGCACCCTGCCTCTTTTTTTTTTTTTGTAGAGACTAAGTCTCACCATTTTTTTTTTTTTTTTTTTT
>NW_016853873.1:0-811 GCF_001698545.2 Rhinopithecus bieti | reverse complement strand
CAAGTAGGTCCCTGACCCCAAGTAGCCTAACTGGGAGACACCCCAACTAGGGGCAGACGGACATCTCACACCTCACATGGCCAGGTATTCCTCTGAGACAAAGCTTCCAGAGGAATGATCAGGCAGCAACATTTGCTGTTCAGCAATATTCACTCGTATGCAGCCTCTGCTGCTGATACCCAGGCAAACAGGGTCTGGAGTGGACCTCGAGCAAACTCCAACAGACCTGCAGCTGAGGGTCCAGACTGTTAGAAGAAAATTAACAAACAGAAAGGACATCCACAACAAAACCCCATCTGTATGTCACCATCATCAAAGACCAAAGATAGATAAAACCACAAAGATGGGGAAAAGCAGAGCAGAAAAGCTGAAAATTCTAAAATCAGAACACCTCTCCCTACCCAAAGGAATGCAGCTCCTCACCAGCAATGGAACAAAACAGAATGGAGAATGACTTTGACAGGTTGAGGGAAGAAGTCTTCAGATGATCGAACTTCTCTGAGCTAAAGGAGGAAGTCTGAACCCATCGCAAAGAAGCTAAAACCTTGAAAAAATATCTGATGAATGGCTAACTAGAATAACCAATGTAGAGAAGGCCTTAAATGACCTCATAGAGCTGAAAACCATGACACGAGAACTATGTGACAAATGCACAAGCTTCAGTAACCTACTCAATCAGCTGGAAGAAAAGGTATCAGTGATTGAAGATCAAATGAATTAAATGAAGCGAGAAGAGAAATTTAGAGAAAAAAGAGTAAAAGAAACGAACAAAGCCTCCAAGAAATATGGGATTATGTGAAAAGACCAAATC
>NW_016853872.1:0-1812 GCF_001698545.2 Rhinopithecus bieti | reverse complement strand
TGTTTAATTTTCACAGATTGGTGGATTTTCCAGTTTATTATTTCATTTTGATATAGCTACCCCTGCTCTTCTTCAGTTGCCTTTTGCATAGAATATCTTTTTTCATCTGTTCACTTTTAGCTTAAGTGTGTCCTTAAACCTAAAGTGAGTCTCTTGCTGACTGCATATAGTTCGGTTTTAATTTTTATTGGTCAGTCACTATATGTCTTTTGATGAGGTCATCTAAATACTCAGTTAAATACCATCAGAGACACTTTTAATCAAAATTACAGTACAAACTATGGTTATAAATAATACCAACTATGGTTATAAATAATTTTTATTACTGCAAATTAAATAGGACTGAGACAACTTACAAAAGGCCCTGACAAGTTTCATAGCCTGTTATGCTAGTCAAGGAACCAGTAGTTCTTTATAAGGGAAAGAGAGGCATAATATATTGGAATATATTCCTCATTATATGCCACCCTAGAAATCTATATAATGTGTAAAT
The DNA here is from genome assembly GCF_001698545.2 of Rhinopithecus bieti. Lineage (NCBI taxonomy): Eukaryota > Metazoa > Chordata > Mammalia > Primates > Cercopithecidae > Rhinopithecus > Rhinopithecus bieti. The sequence goes on along the minus strand of NW_016853872.1, from coordinate 1,319 downwards.
AGAAGGGCCAGCATTAAATTATCTATTATTTTGTCACCTAAGCAAACCTTAATGGCTGAACTTAATGTGAGGAATTTTTCTAAATCCATCTCCTGGCTAAATCTGAACACTACTGTTTTAAAACATTGAAAATGAAATAGAATGTGAATAGAATTATAGGCAAATTTATGTTTCTGGAAGTGAAGACTAAAATTTACTTTGAGACAAAATTATTTTGTTTAAAAAATTTAGCAATGTGAAAATGTAAAGCATTGTTTATTTCTAAAGCTGCAAAATCAACTTAAACTTTAATGCTTATGTTCTATATTTTGTAAATGAAAATTGTTGTATGTAAAATATATCAAATTGTGTATTGAAGCTAATTACCATTTTGCTCAAGAGACATTTTTAGTTTTTAGTTAGTTTTGGAGTAGAGATTGGTCAACAGAAATACAGAGATGGGACTCAGCTGAATTATTTCCCATTCCAACCAAATGAATATTTTATTTGATTTTGAGTATTGTTTCCAATATGTTAATCGTTGCCAGATTCATGGATATTCAGGAAGTAAACAATACTACTTCAGTAAACAACTGATCACCTGTGGCTTGGACCTGTGGAGTGAGCCATTTTCCAAATATAAGTAAAGATTTCAGGGCTGCTTTGGCAATGTCTGAGACCCTGGAATGCGCATTGGTAATCTCACAAAGAAAATTCTTAGAAGTAATTAAAATAGCTCCTACTTCAGGGGTGTACTATGTCAGTAAAATACAGCCGAAATGAGCCAGAGTAAGAGCTGCAAGAAGATGGAAGAAGAGGCATACAGTACATTTGTGAGAACACATAGAGCACCCACTGGAAGTTTCTGAGAAAACTATTGTTGATTTCAATCAATCATGTAGAAAAGGGCTTAGACCCTTTGAGTAGGAGTATGAAAATTATATATAAAATCAACAAATGGAAGAATGAAAGACTACACTACAGATCCCAAAAACTACGATTAAAATTATGACAAGAATCAAGAAGACTGACATCTGTGTTTCCTATTTAATAGGAAAGAAAGAGAGGTTTACGGAAAAACCATTGCTTTATTGTTGTACCCTGATAAATGATGTGTCTGAAAACTTCTTTTGAACTTTCTAGATGATTTTTATCTATATACTAGGTAGCTTAGATTCTAGGAGGAAAATTGAAAGAGAAATACTGAATACACAGAATATTGTGTAAATATAAGCAGAGAGATAATAAGTATCTAGTGAAGCCATGGTATTTAGTCTTGTTTAAGCAATCAAATTCATAGAAGTGTGAAAAAATGATCTCAAGAGAGAGTGATAGGGAAT
>NW_016853871.1:0-1824 GCF_001698545.2 Rhinopithecus bieti | reverse complement strand
TGAGTTAGTTTATCTTGGTCTTTTAAGAGTAAGAGAAAGGTCCTGGAAGTTTCAAGAAACTGCTGCTTTGTCAAGATTCCATAATATGACTCTTATCTTTTCTTGCAAGTGTTTTATTTATTTAATTAATTTTGATTTCTAGGATGGTTTCATGTTGAAGAAGACAGAAATACAAATGTATACGTGTCTGGTATGTATAACTTTTAAACAAGTTTAAGGTAGGAAATACTTAATTTTGAGATTTTCATGAAGTGATTTTAGCTTTCAGTGTCTCCAGAGTCCATTTTTTATCATTGTGTCATTTTTTGTTCAGCCATTTATATTAGTAAGGAATATGTGTGTTTATTACAGAACCAAGAAATTTAGTGTGTAACTCTGCATACCAACCTTTGGGCCTCATTAATGTAACTTACAGCAGTGTGTCCCTTCCCATTCAGTGAGGCCCTTAACAAAGCATAATTTTAATGTATATTTGAACACACAAAATGTGAAATGTCTTCAGTTCTGTAAATGTAAAACTCTTACATACATTTAGAAAATAAACACTGCATTCACCTAAGTTATAGATTTCTAATTGATAGAATGCTAAGTAATTCACTTTCATTATCAATTATAATTTTTTAAAAATTTTTCTTAAATGACAGGTTTGCCTCCAGATATTACAGTGGATGAATTTATACAACTTATGTCCAAGTTTGGCATTATTATGAGGGATCCTCAGACAGAGGAATTTAAGGTCAAACTTTACAAAGATAATCAAGGAAATCTTAAAGGAGACGGTCTTTGCTGTTATTTGAAGGTAAGTTGTATGATCAAATAAGTTTCTTGTATCTTCGTTTTAAACTCAGGAACCAGGGCTATAATTTCTATAGATGATAACCAACACCAAGGACTACTCAAAACAGGATATGAAGAAAACTGAAATTTCAGTTAGTATCTGTGTGTATCACATTGGTAAGATTATTTATTTGTTTTAAGAAAATGTATTAACAGGTTAAAGTGTTACATAAGTATGTGACTGGAGTGCTTCTTTTGTCTTGAAAATTCTCACTGGAAAGATTTCTTTATTGATGTGTACAGTCAATTCAGACTACATTTTAAAATTCAAGAAGAAAAAAAAGCCAGTGACATTTTAGTTGTCCATTGGAGTGAATTACACCAGGGTTCAGCAAACTCCGGCTCTGTTTTGGTAAACACAGCTTTATGGAACACAGCCACACTAATTCATTTATGCATTTGTCTATGGTTGCCTTTATGTTTCATTGATAGGGTTGAGTGATTGCAGCACAGACCTTGTGGCCTACAAAGCCTAAAATATTTACGAACTGGCCCTTTAACAAAAGGACTTTTCTGACCCTTTTATTAGACCGTGAAGGAGACGATAGCTTATTCTTACTCCTTTAAAATATTTTTTTGAATGTGAGAAAAGAGAGAGTGGTATGAAGAGAAATTTGCAGAACTGCATGTAGTCGTAGTACCATAAATGACACAAAGAAACCTCAGTGCCAAAGGCAGCCGTCATTCCTGGAACACCTGCCACCTTAGGAGCATGTGTTATACATTATCACAGGGTACAGAACAAATGATGACATGTACATAAGTCAAACCTAAAATAATTACAGAGTAAAATCAAAATGGTAAAGCAGAAGTACAAACACCACAGGTGTGTTGTGAGTATACAGCATTCCAGTGGGATCAGAAGAGGGTAGGATTAAGGTGACAGCTTTTGGGAAATAGGTTTTGACCTGAATCTTAAACGTGATGGTAATGGGACATGAGCATGACCATTTTAGGATGGTAGTTTTGTAATGTTCAAATGTAAGG
>NW_016853870.1:0-1763 GCF_001698545.2 Rhinopithecus bieti | reverse complement strand
TATTTTCAGACACTAATATAATGTTAGCTCTCTTTAAAATAGAATATATTATATTTTATATTTTTCTAATACTTCCATTTGTGGAAGTGAATAGAGGAAAGAATAAATAAAATGTAGGTTTTGTGTTTCTCTCTTCAAATGGCTTTTCTGAGTAATACATAAAAAGCCAATCATGAAGCATCTTAAAAAGGGACCTAAGTGAAGCAGAGTCTGCATTTTAACCAAGTCCCCAGGGATTTGTGTGCAAGGTCAAGTGTGAACAGCAATTAATAGCTCAATAAAAATTACCAGTGTTACAACTTAATAATTGAAAATACAACCCAATTAAAAAATGGGCAACAGATTTGAATAGATATTTTCCCAAAGAAGATGTACAAATGGCCAGTAAACACATAAAAAGATGGTCTACATCACTAGTTATCAGGGACATGCAAATTAAAATCACAATGAAATATCACTTCATACCTACTAGGATGGCTATAAACAAAAGCATAATAAGAAGTATTGGTGAAAGTGTGGAGAAATTGGAACCTTCAAACATACACTGCTGGTGGGGATGTAAAATGGTACAGCAGCTTTGGAAAACAGTCTGACAGTTCCTCAAATGGAATATAACCTAACGATTCCACTTTAAGACATATACTTAAGAAAATAAAACATACATCCATACAAAATGTGTACATGAGTGTTCACTGCAGCATTATTCCCTATAGTCAAAAGGTAGAAACAACTCAAATGTCCATCAATTAATAAATGGATAAACAAAGTGTGGTCTATCCATACCCTGGAAGATTATTCTGCCACGCAAATAAATGAAGTACTGGTACTTGCTACAACATGGATAAACCTTGAAAACATTAAGCTACATGAAAGAAGCCAGTCATAAAAGACTAAACATAGTACAATTTAATTTGTGTGAAATGTCCAGAATAGGCACATCTATGGAGAGAGAAAGTAGATTAGTGGTTGCTTAGGGCCAGCTAGGTGGACGGGGGAAAGGGGAAATGAGAGTTATTGGGTATGAGGTTCCTTTTGGGGTCATCAGAATGTTCTAAAATTGACTGTGGTGATGGTTGCACATATCGGTGACTACACTAAAAACACTGAATTTTTTTTTTTAAATGAACCCCATTCTCCCAAACTTTCATGTATGGCATACTGCCTAGCTGGAGATATGATGACTTACACCTTAGAACAACAAAAATAAACTTCCAAATAACAAATGCTTTGTACTAAATGACACATTACTTATTGAGCACTTCGTATGTGCAGGGTCCTATGTTGGTCCTACACAGGGGTTTTCTCTTGTAATTCTCCCCACAGCCCTGCAAGATAATTATTATTATTATCACCATTTTACAAACGAGGAAACTGGAGCAGTAGAAACACACCCAAGGTCAACTGGCTGATGACCAGTAGCAAAGCTCAGATTTGACCCAGGGACTCTGGGAGCAGAAGCTGCACACAATCTCGCTGTCTTTGGAGTCCCCCTACAAGATACTTTTGCCAACTGTGAACTGGTCAACACAGAGGTGATAGAAGAGCCTCCTCTAGAGCAATGAGAGGTGTAAAACACCATTCCATTGCTATTCACTATGGCTGGCCAGTGTTTAATGATTTGCCCTTGTATCAGTAGACAGATTCTGATAATCAGCTTCAATTTCATCTATTTGAATTTTCAAAATGTAAAATATTGTGAGAAAACAGCCAGCCCTTTTTTTATTGGAAAAACATTAGTCAAACAAATCTGCCCATTTTCAGAA
>NW_016853869.1:0-546 GCF_001698545.2 Rhinopithecus bieti | reverse complement strand
AAAAAAAAAAAAAAACATCAACAACAAAAAAAACCATGGGTTTGATAGAGAGCTGACTCTTCCAAATTTTCTTGTTTTGAAAAATAAAAGAACACATTCCAAAGTCCCAGATTCATATTAGAGCTTTTCTCTGATGCACATCTGCTATTAATTTTTTTTTATTTTATTATTTCTTTTTTTTTTTAAGACAGAGTCTTGCTCTGTCACCCAGGCTGGAGTAGAGTGACACGATCTCAGCTCACTGCAACCTCCACCTCCCTGGTTGAAGCAATTCCCCTACCTCAGCCTCCCGAGTAGCTGGGATTACAGACGCATGCCACCACGTCCAGCTAATTTTTTTTGTATTTTTACTAGAAATGGGTTTCACCATGTTGGTCAGACTGGTCTCGAGCTCCTGACCACAGGCAATCTGCCTGCCTTGGCCTCCCAAAGTGCTGGGATTACAGGTGTGAGCCACCGTGCCTCACCTACATCTGCTATTAATTTTTTAAAGATGACAGAAAATGTATCTTTGTGGCAGGACAAAAGTCTTGGCTGAATTTTTTT
>NW_016853868.1:0-551 GCF_001698545.2 Rhinopithecus bieti | reverse complement strand
AATTTGTATTCTGTCCTCTTTCTTACCATCTTTATTTATGCTAAGGCGGGGAGGATAACTACGTTGTGTCTCCACAACATTTGTATGTTGTAATCCCCAATGTGACTGGATTTGGACATAGGGTCAATAAAGAAGTAATTATAGCTAAATGAAGTCATAAGGGCTAGCACTTTTATAAGAAGATGAAAGACACCATAGCATTTTTACTCTTTCACATGAGGACACAACAAGAAGGAAGCCCTTCTGCAAACCATGAAGAGAACCCTCAATAGAAACAAACCTTGCTGAAGTCTATCTTGGACTTGTAGCATCCAGAATTGTGAGAAGTAAATATCTCTTGTTTAAATCAATATTTTGTTATAGCAGCCTGAGCAGACTAATGCAACATTGTACATTTTTCCAGTTATTAATAATATTTATAAAATATTCCCTTCATGACAGATAATTCTTAGTCTCACTATCCCATAATTTTAGTAATATGTGTTGTTTTTGTTTTCAGATCATAAGAATATTTTTGAAAAACATGATTTTCCATATATTTTTCTCCAATC
>NW_016853867.1:0-799 GCF_001698545.2 Rhinopithecus bieti | reverse complement strand
ACACTTCTCAAAAGAAGACATTTATGTGGCCAAAAAACATAAAACAAAACTCATCATCACTGGTCATTAGAGAAATGCAAATCAAAACCACAATGAGACACCATCTCATGGCAGTTAGAATGGCAATTATTAAAAAGTCAGGAAACAACAGATGCTGGTGAGGCTGTGGAGAAATTACAAATGATTTTACACTGTTGATGGGAGTGTAAATTAGTTCAACCATTGTGGAAGACAGTGTGGTAATTCCTCAAGGATCTAGAATAAGAAATACCATTTGACCCAGCAATCCCATTACTGGGGATATATGTAAAGGATTATAAATCATTTTACTATAAAGACACATGCACACACATAACACTATTTACAATAGCAAAGACTTGGAAGCAACCCAAATGCCCATCAATGACAGACTGGATAAAGAAAATGTGGCACATATACACCATGGAAGACTATGCAGCCATAAAAAAGGATGAGTTCATGTCTTTTGCAGGGACATGGATGAAGCTGGAAGCCATCATTCTCAGCAAACTAACACAGGAACAGAAAACCAAACACCACATGTTCTCACTCATAAGTAGGAGTTGAACAATGAGAACACATGGACACAGGGAGGGGAACCTCACACACCAGAGTCTGTCAGGGGGTGGGTGGCAAGGAGAGGGAGAGCGTTGGGACAAATGCCTAATGAATGCGGGGCTTAAAACCTAGATGACAGGTTGATACTTGCAGCAAACTGCCATAACACATGTATATCTATGTAACAAATCTGCACAATCTGCACATGTATCCCAGAACTTAA
>NW_016853866.1:0-551 GCF_001698545.2 Rhinopithecus bieti | reverse complement strand
CCCACATTAGGGAGGGCAATCTACTTTTACCAGGTTAAATATTAATCTCATCCAGTAGCACCTTCATGGAAATGTTCACAATAATGTTTGACCAAATATCTGGGCACTTGTGATCCGGTCAAGTTGACACTTAAAACTAACCACCACATTCATAGGCTTGGGCAAAGATTTCATGACTAAAACACTAAAAGCAATGGCAACAAAAGCCAAAATTGACAAATGGGATCTAATTAAACTAAAGAGCTTCTGCACAGCAAAAGAAACTATCACCAGAATGAACAGGCAACCTACAGAATGGGAGAAAATTTTTGCAATCTATCCATCTGACAAAGGGCTAATATCCAGAATCTACCAGGAACTTAATAAAATTTACAAGAAAAAAAAAACGCTATCAAAAAGCAGGCAAAGGATATCAATAGATACTTCTCAAAACAAGACATTTATGCAGCCAAAGAACATATGAAAAAAAGCTCATCATCACTGGTCATTAGAGAAATGCAAAACAATGAGATACTATCTCATGCCAGTTAGAATGGCAATCATTAAAAAGT
>NW_016853865.1:0-1144 GCF_001698545.2 Rhinopithecus bieti | reverse complement strand
GAATGCATGTATACATATTATAATGATCAAATCAGGGCAATTATCATATCCTTCACTTTCAAATCTTTCTCATTATGAAATATAACATACACATATAATAATTCACAGAACAAATGTTTAGATGTCCATAATTTACTTATAATGTAAACACCAATGTCCCGCCAAGTGTGTCAAAAATTAGAACATTGACAGCTCCCAAAAGTTTCCCTCATACTAGTTTTAAATTACTACCCTCTTCTTTCCCTGCAAAGATAAGCAGTATGGTGCCTTTTGTGGCAATCATTTATTTGCTTTTGCTTATAATTTTACTTCTTAACTGTGCATCCTGAAACATTGTAGTAGTAGTAGTAGTAGTAGTGGTAGTTTTTCTATATTTTGAATTAATCATATGTATATGTATGTGTTTGTGTGTGTGTATGCATATAATATATATATCATAATATATATGAGTTTTTAATATACATACACAAATATATACTTATCATATATATCTAGTGTATATCTACATGAATAATATACTGCATAAATCATTGTATACATACAGTAAGTATGCATGTAATATATACAGTATATATTTATATATGTATGTAATATAACATGTAATATATATCGTTTATGTATTTTAGTATATAATACATATATTTGTATATATCAGTATATATGTATATAATACAGTGCATTATGTTTTACAGATAGTATGTATATATAAGTTTATAATACATATACACATATAATTATATATGTATAAAATACATACAGTGTATATTTTACATTATATATTTTATACTGTATATGTGTATATATATATAATCTGTGCCTTATAATTTTAAAATTTAGAACTCTTATAGTTCTATCTCCATTATCTAATTTGTTCTGTTGATTTTCATCAATATCTTCGCATCTCATATGCTCATATGTCTGGTCATTTCTTACTGAATGCTGGATCTATCACTTGCAAAGTTGTTTGAAAAACCAATTTGATATTTAGTCTGATGTGATCTACCTCATACTAAAGAGATAGAATATACTTTTTCTTTTATCAGCTTCCAGAGATCACTAGACCTAAGAGACACTGCAAACATTAGCATTCCTGGATAGCTTTAATCCAATTAAAGAATTGAATTGGTCTAAAACTAGTATAAAT
>NW_016853864.1:0-798 GCF_001698545.2 Rhinopithecus bieti | reverse complement strand
AAAAAAAAAAAAAAGAAAGAAAAAAGAAGGAACAAGAAGAGAAATGGGCCAGTGCAGTGGCTCATTCCTATAATCCCAACACTTTGGAAGGCCGAGGCAGGAGGATCACATGAGCCCAGGAGTTCATGATCAGCCTGGGCAACATAAATGCGACCCCATCTCTACAAAAAATTTAAAACAAAAACTAGCCAGGTATGGTGGTGTTCACCTGTAATCTCAGCTAGTAGAAGTGGGCCTGAGGTGAGAGGATCACTCGAGCCCGGAAGGTCAAGGATGCAGTGAGCTATGACCACACCACTGCACTCCAGCCTGGACAACAGAGCAACACCCTGTCTCAAAGAAAAAGAAGAAGAAGAAAAAATTCATTTTATTTGATTATGCATAGAATCTCTGAGAAAAGGCCAGGTGCAGTGGCTCATGCCTGTAATCCCAGCACTTTGGAAGGCTGAGTCAGGTGGATCACGAAGTCAGGAGTTTGAGACCAGTCCGGCCAATATGGTGAAACTCCGTCTCTACTAAAAAATACAAAAATCAGCCAGGCGTGGTGGTGTGCACCTGTAGTCCCAGCTACTTGGGAAGCTGAGGCAGAAGAACTGCTTGAACCCAGGAGGCAGAGGTTGCAGTGAGCCAAGATTCCACCACTGCACTCCAGCCGAGGCGACAGAGCGAGACTCAGTCTCAAAAAAAAAAAAAAAAAAAAGATTCTCTGAGAAAATACACAGGAAACTGATAATCTGGTTGCTTCTATGAAGGAAGCATTATGGCAGGGGATGGGGTGGAAGGGAGGCTTGCTTTTCA
>NW_016853863.1:0-2622 GCF_001698545.2 Rhinopithecus bieti | reverse complement strand
GTGTGGTACATTTGTTGTAATCAATGAACCTACATTGACACATCGTCCATAATGTAAGTCCATAGCTTACATTAGGGTTCGCTATCTGCATTGTACACTCTGTAGGTTTTGGGAACTGTCCAATAGCATGTATCCACCATTATACAGAGTTTCACTCCCATGAAAATCTCCTGTGCTCTACCTATTCCTCCCTCCCTCCTTCCCCCAGAGCCCAAGGAACCACTGATCTTTTATTCTCTCCAGTTTTGTCTTTTCCAGAATTCCATATAGTGAAAATCATACCATATGGCCTTTTCAGATTGGCTTCTTTCACTTGGTAATTTTTTTTTTTTTTTTAGACAGGGTCTCACGCTGTCACCCAGGCTGGAGTGCAGTGGTGCGATCTTGGCTCACTGCAACCACTGCCTCCTAGTTTAAAGCAATTCTCCCACCTCAACCTCCCAAGTAGCTGAGAGTACAGGTGGGTGCCACCATGCCTGGCTAATTTTTGTATTTTTAGTGGAGACACGGTTTCACCATGCTGGACAGGCTGGTCTCAAACTCCTGTACTCAAGTGATCTCGGCCTCCCAAAGTGCTGGGATTACAGGCATGAGCCATCGCGCCCGGCCATTTGGTAATTTGTCTTTAAGATTCTTCCATGTCTTTTCATGGCTAGATAGCTCATTTCTTTTTAGCACTGTATAATATCCCCTTGTCTGGATGTACCAAAATGTATCCATTCACTTACTGAAGGACATCTTGGTTGCTTCCAAGTTTCGCAATTATGAGTAAAGCTGCTATAAACCTCTGTGTTTAGGTTTTTGTGTGGGCATAAGTTTTCAAACACATTTAGCTAAATACCAAGGAGAGCACAATTGATCGGATAAGAGTATGCTTAGTTTTATGAAAAACATCAAGCTGTCTTCCAAAGTGGCTGTATCATTTTGCATTCTCATCAGCAGTGGATTAGAGTTCCTATTGCTATACATCCTTATTGGGTTTTGTCAGTATTTTGGATTTTCACCATTCTCATAGGTGGATGAAGATACTTAATTTGCAATTCCGTAATGAAGTTGAGCATCTTTCATATGCTTATTTGCCATTTGTGTATCTTCGTTGGTGAGGTGTCCAGATCTCTTCTCCATTTTCTAATTGGGTTGTTCATTTTCTTATTGTTGAGGGTTTTGTTTTGTTTTGTTTTGTTTTGTTTGTTTTGGTTTTAAGAAACAGGGTCTTGCTCTGCCACCCAGGCTGGAGTGCAGTGGTGCAATTACAGCTCACTGCAACCTCAATCCTCCCACCTCAGCTTCCTGAGTAGCTAGGACTAGGACTATAGGCACACACCACCACGCCAGGCTAATTAAAAAAAATTTTTTTTGTAGACATTGCTGTGTCACTCAGGCTGGTTTCAGACTCTCAGCCTCAAGCAGTTTTCCTACCTCTGCCTCCCAAAGCACTGGGATTATAGATGTGAACCACCGTGCCTGCCCTTATTGTGGAGTTTTAAGAGTTCTTTGTATATTTTGGATAACAGTCCTTTATTAGATATGCCTCTTGGAAATATTTTCTCCCACTCTGTGGCTTTTACTATTGTTTTAAATAGCTATCTTATACATTATCTACAATAAAACATATTTACACCTTTCATAGTTTATATATTTCCTAATACCCTAGCCTTCATCCATAGATATACTCTTCAGTTATGAGTGGGTGCTGTTATTAACAGCTCACCTCACTTGGAAGGCCAGGAGATACCCAGTCTGTCCCAGACAGCTCCGTGGAAGTTACTACACATTTTTTTTTTTTTTTGAGATGGAATCTCCCTCTGTCTCTTAGGCTGGAGTGCAGTGACGTGATCTTGCCTCACTGCAACTTCTGCCTCCCAGGTTCAAGTGATTCTCCTGCCTCAGCCTCCTGAGTAACTAGGGCTCCAGGCACGTGCCATCATGCCCGGCTAATTTTTTGTATTTTTGGTAGAGACGGGGTTTCACTGTGTTAGCCAAGATGGTCTCAATCTCCTGACCTCATGATCTGCCCGCCTTGGCCTCCCAAAGTGCTGGGATTACAGGCATAAGCCACTGCGCCCAGCCTACTACACATATTTTAAGTTACAATGCCTCCCACCAAAGAGAAAGATTTAGGTTCCAGGTAGGAAATATTTTTCTTCTTTTTAAATTTATTTTTTATTGTTTTGAGATGGAGTCTCACTCAGTTGCCCAGGCTGGAGTGCAGTGGCGCCATCTCAGCTCACTGCAACCTCCACCTCCCAGGTTCAAGCAATTCTACTGCCTCAGTCTCCCGAGTAGCTGGGATTACAGATGCAGACTTCATCCTATTAGTAGAGACCAGGGTTTCTCCCTGTTGGCTAGACTGGTCTCAAACTCCTGGCCTCTAGTGATCCTCCCTCCTAGGCCTCCCACAGTGCTGGGATTACAGACGTGAGTCACCGCACCCGGCCTTTTTTTATTATTATTATTTTGGAGACAGGTTGTCACTCAGTTACCCAGGCTGTAGTGCAGTGGCTTGATCACAGCTCACTGCAGTCTCAACCTCCCTGTGCTCAGGTGATCTCCCACCTCAACCTCCTGAGTAGCTGGAACTACAGGCATACGCCACTATGCCCAGCTAATTTTTTTTTTTTT
>NW_016853862.1:0-797 GCF_001698545.2 Rhinopithecus bieti | reverse complement strand
AATAACAAGCAAGGTAAAATTTAGAATATTTTGTCTTTGTGATGATAATTCAAGCCTTCATTTATTAGGCTTTTTATCCTTTTTCCTTCATAAATCTTGATCTTACATTGACATCATGGCATGTTGCAATAATTCAACAATGAATTTTCCACTTTCTTGCAATTAATAATACCACGATGTCGAAAAGCATAGTTTTATTCTAGAGACCAAAAAAAGAAAATAATATTTTTATCTATGTAGTTCATGCTTTCAATAATGGAAAGTCACAATTTTCTCCTTGAACAACAAAGTGTATTTATATTTATTGGAACAATTTCCTTTCATGTAAAGGCTGAATCAGTTTCTTCTTTGTGACGTGTAAAGCAGATTATAAAAATTACGTGAAGAAAGAATACTCAGGGTCTCAACCTAGAGATCAATAGAAGAAAATATCTTAATTAAATCTGAATTAATACCTCTTCATTCATGATGGGCATGGTGTCTCATACCTGTAATCCCAGCAAATTGGGAGGCTGAAGTGGAAGGATCACTCGAGGTCAGAAATTTCACACCACTCGGGGCAACATGTCTCCACAAAAATTTTAAAACTTAGCTGGGTGTGGTGGTGCACACCTATAGTTCTTGCTACTTGGGAGACTGGGGTGAACTTGACAGCAGGAGTTTGAGGCTGCAGTAAGCTATGATTGTGCCACTGCACTCGGGCCCAGGCAACCTAGCACGACCATGTCACTAAAGAAATTAATAGGGACATGGATGCAGCTAGAAACCATCATTCTCAGCAAACTATCGCAAGAACA
>NW_016853861.1:0-551 GCF_001698545.2 Rhinopithecus bieti | reverse complement strand
GAGACAGAATCTCCCTGTGTCGCCCAGGTTTGGAGTACAGTGGCATGACTTTGGCTCACTGCAACCTCTGCCTCCCAGGTTCAAGTGATTCTCCTGCCTCAGCTTCCCGAGTAGCTGGGATTATCGGCATGCACCACCACACCTGGCTAATTTTTGTATTTTTAATAGACATGAGGTGTAATAGACATGAGGTTTAATAGACATGAGACCATGTTGGCCAAGCTGGTGTCAAACTCCTGGCCTCAAGTGATCCTCAGCCTCCCAGAGTGCTGGAATTACAGGCGCAAGCCACTGCACCCAGCCTGTTTCTTTATAAATGTATTTGTCTACTTCCTTTACCAGCCCCTAACGACAAAGACGGCTTTTGTCTTGTCATCTCTGGAATCCCTGGCCTCCGGCATAGGGTAGAACCTAAATCAGAGACTCAACAGCTATTAAGGGGAGGAAGGAAACAAGAAAATAAGGAAAGCAGGGAGGAAGGGAAGGAGAAAGAAAGGGAGGGAGGGAGAAAGGGAGGAAGGAAGGAAGGAAGGAAGGAAGGAAGGAAGGAA
>NW_016853860.1:0-1155 GCF_001698545.2 Rhinopithecus bieti | reverse complement strand
TTTTTTTTTTTTGAGACAGAGTCTCGCTCTGTCACCAGGCTGAAGTGCAGTGGCGCAATCTTGGCTCACAGCAACCTTTGCCTCCTGGGTTCAAGTGATTCTCCTGCCTCAGCCTCCCGAGTAGCTGGGACTACAGGCATGCGACCACCACGCCCAGCTAATTTTGTGTTTTAATAGAGACAGGGTTTCACCATGTTGGGCAGGATGGTCTCGATCTCCTGACCTCATGATCCACCTGTCTCTGCCTCCCAAAGTCCTGGGATTACAGGCATGAGCCACCGTGCCTGGCCCGAGATTAGTACTCTTATAAGAGACCCCAGTAAGCTAGCTAGCCCTTCCACCACATAAGAACACAGTGAGAAGGCACTATGTATGCACCCAGGAACAGGCCCTCACCAGACATCAAACCTACCAGCACCTTGATCGTGGATTTCCCAGCCTCCAGAACTGTGATACATAAATAAGTTGTTTACAAGCCATCCAGTTTATGACGTTTTGTTATAGCAGCCTGAATGGACTAAAACACATAGTGATAAGTGAAGGTTTTGAAGAAAATAAAATAAAACGATATAAAAGAGTCCAGAGTTGGAGGTATGGCCTCATACAGGGAGTTAAAATCTTTCTGAGGAAGTGACATTTGATCTGAAGGAATGTCAACAAGGAATAGTTGTGCAAATATATATGGAGTGGCATTGTAGGCAGAGGGGACAGCTAACTTTTATATTAGCTCAGTGTGATCAAGGAGCAGGAAGAAGAAAGCCAGTGTGGTTGGAACAGTGAGATGGAGAATAAAAGTATTAGGAAATAAAGTTAGTGATAGTGTCCAGGGCCTCATGCCAAAGCCTTATAGGAGATTATGAGAATATATTTTGGTCGGGCATGGTGGCTCACGCCTGTAATCCCAACACTTTGGGAGGCCAAGGTGGGCAGATCATGAGGTCAGGAGATCGAGACCATCCTGGCTAACACGGTGAAACCCCATCTCTACTAAAAATACAAAAAGAAATCAAGTGTGGTGGCAGGAACCTGTAGTCCCAGTTACTTGGGAGGCTGAGGCAGAAGAATGGCATGAACTTGGGAGACAGAACTTGCAGTGAGCCTAGATTGGACCACTGCAATCCAGCCTGGGTGAAAGAGGAAGACTCCGTCTCAAAA
>NW_016853859.1:0-1157 GCF_001698545.2 Rhinopithecus bieti | reverse complement strand
GGGGAAGAGAAGTAGATATAAATCATAATGAAACTATAAAGCCACGGAGAGAAAGACACAATGTGAAAAGAAAGGTGGCAAGTCAGGAAAAACGATCTGCTGGTCACGAGAGGGGTGGGCGCTCTGCCCCGCCATCTCGCCAAGACTACAGCTCTAGGATTTCACATCATCGTCCTGTCTGTGTACCAGGTGCTGGTAGAGATGAAATAACCTGCTGAAAGTCAAGCTAGGTTTCCAGAGGTGGCCTGGATAGAAATCTGTGCCTGCCACTCTAGCCACTGGCTTCCCTGGAGTGAGAGGGTCAGGATAGGGAGAGCAGGATCTGTTTCTTGCTTTGGCTGAGTCACAGCCCACATTTCCCAAGCAGCCAATGCTCCTGGAGCCAGCGCTCACTGTGGGGACAAAAAATAGCAGTATCACCATGCCAATTTGGAGTGCCCTCAGAACTTTACATTGGGGACCTGGGAAGAGGCTACCACACTGAAGAAATTCTGGCATCTCTTTAGGGGCTGTTATGAAGCAAGGTTAGCAAATGCAACACTCTCATTCATCACTGTAGAAAGTGCTTAACAATGGCAAGAACATGCGCCAAGCTTTACATTATTTGAGAAAGCAGTTTCCAAGACATTTTCTTTCTGGTATTTCCCTTTAAACGATACTTCTAGTACTATCCCACCAAATATTCCTATCTTTGGTCTCTAAAGATTCATACTAAATGCCTTCTTAAAGACATCCATGACCAAATTATTAGAAAGGTTTTCATAGAACTGAAACATCCATTTAATTTTATCATTGTTAAAATCCAATAATTAGAGAACATGTTACAGAGACATACATATTTTGTTTAAGTTTAAAAAGAATCTATATACAGGCCAGGCGCGGTGGCTCAAACCTGTAATCCCAGCACTTTGGGAGGCCGAGATGGGCGGATCACGAGGTCAGAAGATCAAGACCATCCTGGCTAACACGGTGAAACCCCGTCTCTACTAAAAAATACAAAATCTAGCCGGGCGAGGTGGCGGGCGCCTGTAGTCCCAGCTACTTGGGAGGCTGAGGCAGGCGAATGGCGTGAACCCGGGAGGCGGAGCTTGCAGTGAGCTGAGGGATCCGGCCACTGCACTCCAGCCTGGGCAACAGAGCGAGACGCCGCCTCAAAA
>NW_016853858.1:0-1152 GCF_001698545.2 Rhinopithecus bieti | reverse complement strand
ATAAATAAATAAGGAAAAGCATTCAAAGAGCCATATCCTGACAGCTGCATAAGATGTGATCCTTTAGGACTTGGTCTTCCAAATGAAATTGTGGACAAGAGAATCTGCGTGAAACTGGAGGGTAGCTTGCTTATCAGGGTTCATTTAGTTGAAGCACAGCAGAACAATGTGGAACACAAGGTTGACACTTTTTCAGGTGTCTATAAGAAGCTCACAGATAAGGATGCTAATTTTGAATTCCCATAGCTTCCGTTGCAAACAAAATGACTAAATAAAGTATATTCACAGTTTTAAAAGGAAATCATCCTTTTAATCTAACTTGAGATAAAGTTATCAATGTAATCACTCTAATAGATGAGAGTTTAGTATAACTGTGGTTGGTTAAATATTAATATAAACAATGAAATTAGCTTGTTCCAGCGAGCCGTATACGTGAAACATGCTGTTAATTCATCGTTAAATATGCCCACTGGGTGTGACTCAGTGAACTGCAGCAATGCTATGAAAGAGTCGGTATCCAACTCGTTCACCTAGCTTGCTATCGGCAAATGCCCAGAGGCTGGTGACCAATAATCCAGTGTCAAACAAATACAGAAAATACCTATATCAATTAATAGGTTGCTTTACTGATAATGTCAAATATTATCTTCCCCCAAAATGTCTTGAAAATAATTTAAGATTATGTTGCTCATCGTGGAAATAATAATAAATTCTCTAAGCCTACTCCTTAGGGGAGATTTAGTTCCTGCTAGACATAATTTGTATCTTGATTATCCATGAGGCAAGTGCTGGTATCTGTTAGGGTAGCCTAGGAAGCGGTGGTTAGATCATCATAATGTTTAATCAGTGAGAGCTTCAGAGTATTTGGAAGATGAGTCAGTCAGTTATCATGGAAACACACAAAAGACAAACACAGTCATGTGTTTTCTTATAAGACTAAACAAAATATAAATTACATCAATAATATTTATTACTTATTATTGGTTTCAAGCTTACTGTGTGTATTAGTCCGTTTTCACACTGCTGTAAAGAAATAGATGAGACTGGGTAATTTATCAAGAAAAGAGGTTTAACTGGCTCATGGTTTCGCAGGTTGTATAGGAAGCATGGCAGTTTGGGGCACCAAATGTATATTTAACATATATCTTTTTT
>NW_016853857.1:0-753 GCF_001698545.2 Rhinopithecus bieti | reverse complement strand
AATGCAGCATTGCGATCTTGGCTCACTGCAAGCTCCACCTCCCAGGTTCATGCCATTCTCCTACCTCAGCCTTCCCAGTAGCTGGAACTACAGGCGCCTGCTGCCACGCCCGGCTAATTTTTTGTATTTTTAGTGGAGACGGGATTTCACCGTGTTAGCCAGGATGGTCTTGATCTCCTGACCTCGTGATCCGCCTGCCTTGGCCTCCCAAAGTGCTGGGATTACAGGCGTGAGCCACCATGTCCAGCCAGGAGAAGATACCTTTCTAAAGGAGATGAAGAGTTGTCTTGCTAGAACTTTCTGACAGCCAGAACTGCTGGTGGAAGGTACACCTGGAGGTGGGGTGAGGAGGTGGGGAGCTTCCCTCCTACCCCTGGAGGGGTCACACAGCTGCTGCATGGCTCATGTCCCTATCAGCCCCTGCCCTGACCCACTGCTCCTGGTCCTGGACCCACTGCTCCTGGTCCATGCTCTCGCATGGCCTGACCCTCCAGGCAACATGTTTCCTTGGCTGCGGTCGCGTGCTTCTTTGCCCTGCATCCTGTGTGTGAGCCCCTCTTGTCTCCCCTCCATCTCTCCCAAGAGCCTTCTGAAGTCAGGACACAGCACGCCATCGCCCTCATACTTCCTCCCTCCCCTTTCTCAGGAAATTCAGAATCCATGGAAGGAATCTGAGGAGGAAGAGGATATTGAATTCAATGACCTTTAAAAAAAAACAGCCTTTAGCATCCTCCCTCCACTGCCTTCCCACCC
>NW_016853856.1:0-1130 GCF_001698545.2 Rhinopithecus bieti | reverse complement strand
GGTGTATAGGAATGTTTGTGATTTTGCCCATTGATTTTGTATCCTGAGACTTTGCTGAAGTTCCTTATCAGCTTAAGGAGTTTTAGGGCTGAGACAATGGGTTTTCTAAGTGTACAATCCTGTCATTTGCAAACAGAGGCAATTTGACATCCTCTCTTCATATTTGAATACAGTTTATTTCTTTCTCTTGCCTGATTGCCCTGGCCAGAACTTCCAATACTATGTTGAATAGGAGTGGTGAGAGAGGGCATTATTGTCTTGTGCCAGTTTTCAAGGGGAATACTTCCAGCTTTTGCTCATTCAGTATGCCATTGGCTGTGGGTTTGTCACAAATAGCTATTATTTTGAGATATGTTCCATCAATACCTAGTTTATTGAGTGTTTTTAGCATGAAGGTGTGTTGAATTATACTGAAGGCTTTTTTGCATCTATTGAGATAATCACATGATTTTTGACATTGGTTCTGTTTATGTGATGGATTATGTTTATTCATTTGCATGTTGGACCAGCCTTGCATTGCAGGGATGAAGCTGACTTGATCATTGTGGATAAGCTTTCTGGTGTGCTGCTGGATTCAGTTTGCCAGTATTTTATTGAGGATTTTTGCATTGATATTCAGCAGGGATATTGGCCTGAAACTTTCTTTTTTTGTTGCATCTCTGCCAGATTTTGGTATCAGGATGATGCTGGCTTCATAAAATGAGTTAAAGAGGAGTCCCTATTTTCTATTGTTTGGAATAATTTCAGAAAAAGTGGTACCAGCTCCTCTTTGTACCTCTGCTAGAATTCAGATGTCAATCTGTCTGGTTCTGGGCTTTTTTTGGTTAATAGGTTATTGATTACTGTCTCAATTTCAGAACTTTTTATTGGTCTATTCAGGGATTCAACTTCTTCCTGGTTTAGTCTTGGGAGAGTGTATGTCTCCAGGAATGTATTCATTTCTTTTAGATTTTCTAGTTTATTTGCATAGAGGTGTTTATAGTATTCTCTGATGATAGTTTGTATTCCTGTGGGATCAGTGGTGATATCCCCTTCATCATTTTTTATTGTGTCTATTTGATTCTTCTCTCTTTTCTTCTATCAGAATATAGCTGTCTATCTATTTTGCTTTTTTTTTTTTTTTTTTTTTT
>NW_016853855.1:0-1189 GCF_001698545.2 Rhinopithecus bieti | reverse complement strand
AACCCTCCCGGGTAGAGACATTGCACGAACCCCTCCGTTCCGCGCATCCCCCCGACCCGAAGTCCGCCCTCGCGCCTCCTCTACGTCCCCGCCCCGGGCCCCTTACCTCCGCCCCCACGACCAGCGTCGACGCTCACCTTCTCGGCCCGGGCTGTCAAGGGAGGGCTCCCAGACATCACCTCGGCCCGCCGCCACCTCCTCCAACTCTCCCAGCTCAGCCGGAGCCGGAGCGCGCAACTACCAAGTCCGAGACTGCAGGCAGATCGGGGGGAGGGGAGAAGCGCCAAGCGCGCTGCCCTCCCAAGGAAACTCACTGCCGCCTACTCCCAGCCGGCCACAGTCACCAGCTCAAAATGGCGACGACGAGAAGGGAGTCGGCGCTCCGACCACCATCCACCTACTAAGGAAGCGCGCTCTGGCCGGCCCCGGCGATTGGTCACCGCCCGCCAGGGGACAGCCCTGGCCTCCTCTGATTGGCAAGCGCTGGCCACCTCCCCACACCTCCCCACACCCGTGCGAACGATGCCCTAGTGGAGAAAAGGAGTAGATATTGGCCAATCCGGCAGGGCCCGCTTTTTAGAAGCTTGATTTCCTTTGAAGATGAAAGACTAGCGGAAGCTCCACCTCTTTCCCCAAAGGGCGAGGGAGCTCTGGGCGATTGGCTGGGAACTATATCCACCCAATGTCCCCGATTTCTTCCTATCCGGGAAATGAGCAGATCCATCAATAAGAAATTTCTCAGCCTGGCCGAAAGGGGGAGAGAATGGTTGGCCCCACGAAGCCACGACAACTGGAGGCAAAGACGGTTGCTCAACGCCCCGCCTCACTGGAAAACAAAATCAGATCTGGGACCTATATAGCGTGGCGGAGGGGGAGCGATAATTGTCGCGCTCTCACCCACTGCAGCTGCGCACAGTCGCATTTCCGTCCCCGCCCCTCAGACCCTGCAGCACCATCTGTCATGGCGGCTGGGCTGTTTGGTTTGAGCGCTCGCCGTCTTTTGGCGGCAGCGGCAACGCGAGGGCTCCCGGCCGCCCGCGTCCGCTGGGAATCTAGCTTCTCCACCAGGACTGTGATCGCCCCGTCCGCTGTGGCGGGAAAGCGGGCCCCAGAACCGACCACACCGTGGCAAGAGGACCCAGAACCCGAAGACGAAAACTTTTATGAGACGGTAAGAGGCGGGGGGGGG
>NW_016853854.1:0-1578 GCF_001698545.2 Rhinopithecus bieti | reverse complement strand
GGTCTCGGCCTCCCAAAGTGCTGGGATTACAGGTTTGAGCCACCGCGCCCTGCCGGTTCTTTGCCATTGTAAATAATTCAAACAGAAAAGCATAAAGATAATTATTTCAGCTGGGCATGGTAGCTCACACCTAAAATTCCAACACTTTAGGAGGCCAAGGTGGAAGGATCATTTGAGCCCAGGAGTTTGCGACCAGCCTAGGCAACATAGGGAGACCCTCATCTTTATGAAAAATGTTTTAAAAAATTGTTTTTTTTTTTTTTTTTTTATTTTGAGGTGGAGTCTCGCTCTGTCACCCAGGCTGGAGTGCAGTGGTGCGATTTTGGCTCACTGCAACTTCCGCCTCCCGGGTTCAAGTGATTCTCCTGCCTCAGCCTCCTGAGAAGCAGCTGGGACTATAGGTACATGCCACCATGCCTGGCTAATTTTTGCATTTTTAGTAGAGATGGGGATTTGCCATGTTGGCCAGGCTGATCTTGAACTCCCAACCTCAGGTGATCTGGCTGCCTCAGCCTCCCAAAGTGCTGGGATTAAAGGTGTGAGACACTGTGCCTGGCCAAAAAAATTTTTTCAAAATAGCCAGGCATGGTGGTGTGCACCTGTAGTCCCAGCTACTCAAGAGGCTGAGGCAGTAGGATTGCTCGAACCTAGGACGTCGAGGCTGCAGTGAACTATGATGGCACCACTGACTCCAGCATGGGTCATAGAGTGAGACGCCATCTCAAAAATAAAAAGATAATTTATTCATAAAATGTTCAACCCAAGAATTGAATTGAAATTCTGCACATTTTACAACTTCATTTTGTTTGAACACATGTGAATAACACAAAAGCATTCATACGTGATTTATTTTGCCAAGTTAATTTGCAAAAAAATAAAATATTGAACTTAGTAAGAAATTTTACTTGGA
Organism: Rhinopithecus bieti; assembly: GCF_001698545.2. Lineage (NCBI taxonomy): Eukaryota > Metazoa > Chordata > Mammalia > Primates > Cercopithecidae > Rhinopithecus > Rhinopithecus bieti. The sequence goes on along the minus strand of NW_016853854.1, from coordinate 668 downwards.
TATGGAAAAAAGTTAAAGCTAAACTTCTCGATATCACAGTGAATAGCATAGTTCCCTCCATCCTTCTAGAAGAGAGAATGACCATGAATACATTAATTAACAAACTCTAGAGTAAGCAATTGCACATTTACTTTCATTGACCAATATGTAGTAGTTTTTTGTTTAGTTCACTTAGAGCCTAACTACCATTTATATTGCAAATTTCTGCACATAAAGAATCAGATGTTTACACACATAAAGAGATAGAAATTTACGTCTCTTTTTAGCTTGAAGTATCCCAAATTAAGTGAAACTCTAGCTATCCTTTCTTTCATGACATGTATATTTTTAACCCTCTCTCCAGTCCTACCACTCATCAGCTGTTCTGCCTGCATTTTGGCCCATCATTCAGCCGTGGAACTGGCTGTACCCTCTAGCTTAGGCACCTCTCCACAGGTAACTGCAAAAACTTGCAAAGGAAGAGAAAACCATTTTAGTGAAAATTTTCAGAGCTACTATAATTTCAAGGAATTGTTTTTTCTTTTTAGTCACATGCCTCACTCCCAATAAACACATTTCTTTGAAGAAATACCAATATTTTGGCCCCCAGTCTATATCTGTGAGACTTCTTCTTCCTACCTGGAAATAACATAGAAACTCTGTAACTTAGATAAAGATATGCTTGGTAT
>NW_016853853.1:0-2272 GCF_001698545.2 Rhinopithecus bieti | reverse complement strand
ATCCATGAATATATGGAGACGTCTCCCTGTGAAACCTGTCATACTGCTGTATCTTCCCCAACCAATGAGACATTGAGCTCAATTATCTCCCGTATGTCTAGGAGCTTTTATCCCAAGAAGGAGTGAATATGTGATAATTGAATAAATGAATGCAAATATGAAAACAGTTCCTATCAGAGTTTGTGGTTTTATAAGAGTTTCCTTGCATAGTCAACAAGTGAGAATTGTGAGCAAAACTCTGGTAGTCTATAATAGGGATGCCTGGATTGGGTTTCATAGCAATATACTAGAACTTGAACAAATAAGAAGTGATGTTTCTGTGGACAAACTATAACTGTGAAATAGTTGTCCTAGGAAGGTCTGACCCATAGATGACTTAATAGTAGCAACTTTATTTAGCCCATTAAAATGCATTTCCTTTTCTTCTCCTTTGATTCTCACAATTGCGTAATTAAGTTGAACATGTATCATGATCTCTAATGAATCTGAGGCCCAAAGATGCCAAGTAGATTGCGCACAGTCAAAGCAATAGGCTTAAGAACCAAGACTTTAACTTAAGGATATGTTTAACAACCTGGATGCTTTCCACTAAGCTACTGACAATGTTGAACTTATACTAAGCCTTGTGCTCCTGGAAAACAGCAAACAGTGACAGCGAAGAAAATCTTCACACTTGTATTCTGGGAAATGGGTTGCTGCAGCAGTCCCCAAACATTTTTTGTTTTGTTTTGTTTTTTGAGGCTGAGTCTCACTCTGTCACCCAGGTTGGAGTGCAGTAGCGCCATCTCAGCTCGCTGCAACCTCCACCTCCCGGGTTCAAGTGATTCTCCTGTAGCAGCCTCCCAAGTAGTTGGGACTACAGTTACATGCCACCATGTCCAGCTAATTTTCGTATTTTTAGTAGAAATGGGGTTTCAACATATTGGCCAGGCTGGTCTCAAACTCCTGACCTCGTGATCTGCCTGCCTTGGCTTCCCAAAGTTCTGGGATTACAGGTGTGAACCACCACTCCTGGCCTCCCGAGTCTTTTTGGCACCAGTGGCAGACAATGTTTCCACAGACCTAGGTTGTGGGGGTGGGTATGGTTTCGGGATAAAATTGTTCCATCTCAGATCATCAGGCATTAGAGTCTCATAAGGAGCATGCAACCTAGATCCCTCTCGTGTGCAGTTCACAATAGGGTTTGCACTCCTATCAGAATCTAATGCCATGGCTGATCTGACAGGAGGTGGAGCTCAGGCGGTAATGCTTGCTTACCTCCTGCTGTGCTGCCTGATTCCTAACAGGCCACAGACTTGTACCAGTCAGTGGCCTGAGGCTTGGGGACCCCTGTGTCACTGTAAAGAACCATCATTTCCCATATGAATCAGATAAAACTCCCAGATGCCCCCTTGCTCACCTATGATAAGGCCAGACACAGACCCTCCAAATTTCCATTCTTGGTCTCATAAATAATTGGCTGAATGACTTGCCACCATTGACCCATTTGGATAAGTGCCTACTAACTACATCACCAAACTTTAGTCAGCATTCTCTTTTCCCCAGGCCCCTAAATTTCAGCCCACCCTTGAGCTCCAGCAAACATTGGAATGTGGAGCAACCTTACCTCCTCTAAAAGCACCTCCCAGAGAATCAGCTGACCTCATAGAAAAACATTTCCTGCTTAATTGTCTGATTACCACATCTGCTCAGTCCATATCCCCACACTTAATTCTTTCTAGACTGGTTTACTCTTCCCCACAAATAAAAGTCATGAGTTCGACTTCTTTAGATTTTACATGTAAGTGTGATCATGTAGTATTTTCCCTTCTGTGCCTGGCTTATTTCACTTACCATAATGTCCTCCAGGTTTACCTATGTTGTTGCAAATGACAGAGTCCATCTATATCACATTTTCTTTGTCCATTCATCCATTGATGGACACTTAGGTAGCTTCCATATCTTGGCTATTGTGAATAAAGCTGCAATGAGCATGGGGTGTAGATCTCACAGAATCAAGAGCATAAAACAGTGGTTGCCAGGGACTAAGGAAAGGTGGGGAGAATGGGGAGATGATGGTCAAATGGTATAAACTTTCAGCTATAAGATGAACAAGTTCAGGGACTCTAATGTACAGCATGGGTGGTGACAGACATTTTAATTCATTTGATTGTGGTAATCATTACATAATTATACCTATGTCAAATCATCATGTTATACAGCTGGTATATATTAAATCTTCATTTGACAGTTAAATATACTACACTAAAAAAATAAGCATTGCAAATTAAAA
>NW_016853851.1:0-1158 GCF_001698545.2 Rhinopithecus bieti | reverse complement strand
GGAGACTTGGTAAAGTTTCCAAAGTCTTAGGTCAGCACAAGGCAACCATGTTTATAACAAAAATAAATCAACACAGACTAAAGAAGTACCTTGCTTTACTAACAGAATGTATAATGACTCAAGCTTTGCCCTGTAACTTGTAAGTGAGCTGGCTAGGCTTGTTCTGCGGATTTGTTCTGGTTAGTTTCTGACACTGGCTAACACTGACACCAACTAGACAATTCTGAAAAATAAAAATCTATATGACTAGCAAAGGTTTACAGGAACAAACACGTTTTGATAATGTTCACAGCCAAATAGTTGGCCATGATCAGATGCACACCAGATGGAAATCCTACTACTTGTGCATGAGATTATTTTGTCACTTTAAAGACTTTAAATACTATGGATAAAAGAGTAATATAAATGCGTTTTTTTCAGAGCAATGTATGAAGATTAAGTCAAATTTAGAAGAAGTTTTCGTCTAAGAATTCAAAAAAGGTAGCATTTTCTAGGTGTAACATCCTCAGACAATCCAACTGCCTTCCATTTCATACATAGTCGTTGGATTGTACATCGTATATAATCGGCAGGCCAAAGTCAAGATTGACCTGGCAATGTGGATCACTGATGCAAATTTCAAGAGTATGGAGAGTTATCAGTCCCTCTTCTGGGTTGATCAGTCCCTCTCAAAGGAAGTGAAATCACTACCTCATAAAAATATCTGCACTCCTATGTTTATTCAGAATAACCAAGATACGGAAATGACAAAAGTGTCCATTGATGGGTAAATGAATCTAAAAACTGTGATACAGACATGCAATGAAATATTATTCAGCTTTAGAAAAGGATATCCTCTGTGATCACAGCACTTTTGGGGGGCCAAGGCAGGATTGCGTGAGCCCAGGAGTTCAAGACCAATCCTGGGCAACACAGTGAGAACCTGTCTCTAAAGAAAAAAAAGAAGAAGGAAAAAAGGAAAAGAATATCCTGCCATTTGCCCTACTATGGATGAATCTGGTGACCATTAAGATAAGTGAAAAAGGCCGGGCGCGGTGGCTCAAGCCTGTAATCCCAGCACTTTGGGAGGCCGAGACGGGCGGATCACGAGGTTAGAGATCGAGACCATCCTGGCTAACGCGGTGAAACCCCGTCTCTACTAAAAAATACAAAAAAACT
>NW_016853850.1:0-1766 GCF_001698545.2 Rhinopithecus bieti | reverse complement strand
TAAACCATATGAATATTTTAAAAATCATTTTAAAAATATGTAGTAATATTCCAAGTGTCCTGAAGAGTCTGAATAAAGTATTTACTATTTTTCCCAGATTTAATTTTCTACATCTAGCAATTCAAAGTTCAAATTATAGGTGTGATTCAAAAAATAATACAATGCAACACATTCATTCACACAAGACACTGATTAAGCCAAAATTCCTAAAGAATTTTATTAATGCCTAAATCCCTGCAAAAAATGCCCAAATGAATATTGCTATATTGCAGTTGGAGGGGGCAATCTTTTCATACTCCTGTAATGGAATACAGTTGTCTTCTATTTCTTTATGCATCTATCGATTCTACAAAAGATGCACTTACAAAATCAGTGTGTAAAAGACTTCTTTTTTATTCTTTTATTGCTTCTCAAGGTTGTTTGATGTTTCGTTGGGAAGTCTAATGAAACATCATTTGATGTTGATCAAAATGTAAACGTTGTTTCTAAAATTTTTACAAATAAGAAATGACATAATCTTGATGAGAAAAAATGACTACTTCTATCTCCCACATGTAAATATACCATATTCAAGAATTTATCTGTATTAAGAAAAGACTTACTTTTCATAAATTCTATCTACCATTTTTACTCTGCAACTCTTATTATTTAATCAATTTGCATTAATTAATTGGAGTATTTAAATCCCCCCCTCCACAAGGTACCATATAAGACACTCATTGAATAATAATTATGACTGAGCATTTTATAGAAGTTAGTATATCATATCTCTTTGAGAAAATTTTGTTCAAACATACAAGATTTGGGAGAATTTAAAGGGGGATTTTTCCCTTTAAAAATACACTACACTTTTCCATACACAGATTGAGACAACAGAAAATATCCTAACAATTAAAATACCCATGCCAATGACAAAGCATTTTCTTTGCTTATTTAAAAAAATTATCTGCACAGATGAATTTTAAAATTGAAGTCCAAAACCCTCTCTACATGTCTCCACTGGAATCACATACACTTCGACACTTTCTTAGTTAAATGTGTGTTTTGTAGGTATTCGTTTATGTGGCCAATTTGCAATTCCTACAATCCACATAAAACTGGCTTTTTCAAGTGCATAATGAAAGAACTGCCACTGAACCTATAATGACAGAAAAAGGTTATTTAGTCTTCAAAACATTTAGTTACCTTCAGAATTGAATTCAGGGAAGCAGTGCCGAGATCCTTTCTGATTAAGCCTTCATTAGTACGCCTTTATTTCTCCTGCTGCTCTTTTCCTGTACTTTTTTCTTCTTTTCCCTTTGCTCTTCTCTCTGTTATTTTGATTTCTCTATGTGAGAAGTGAAAGTTCAAGGTAAAACTGAATTTGTTGGGAAAAAAAAAAAACTGTTGAAAGACTGTGATTGCATTTGAATTCGATAGTTCTGAAACTCAAAAAAAGAAAAGTGGCAGATGGGCAAAGATGAACGATTTCTGACCAGGAATATCATTGATAGCATAATATAAACCATGGGCTTGAAGGGATTTCTATAGTTAAAGTGTTTAGATAATAAAACAATTTTTAAATGAGACAAACTTTTGCCTTCCTTGTTCTAACATATTTATAATTATGTCTTTACAATATCTGATACGTAAGAGGCTGTAGTTTATTATTAAAATGATTCTTAAGCTACAATTCTAAAAGTAGAAATTTTTTTTTGCTTATTTGGGTTAATTTTACTTTATTTTGAAATGGCATTATCCAGGTTCTTTAAATTATTTCATTCATT
>NW_016853849.1:0-798 GCF_001698545.2 Rhinopithecus bieti | reverse complement strand
CTTAATTTTCACATTTACTCATCTCTGTGGTGATTGTTTTAAATGCTAGAATGTGAAATCTATTAGATAAATCTCTATTTGTTTAGGTTAAAATGTTAGTGGATGGGGAAGGAAATATATGTTTTATCTCTGATACACACATACACACACACACACATAGAATCTTAATAAAAAATCAAGTGTTTGTGCACCCTCCCTATCTGGCACACTTACCCTGCCATTCCTCTCTGTCAAGTGTGAGGGCAGGTACGGAGATGCCGTTAGAAAATTTCTACCTGCTTTGGTCTTTGCACTGATAAGACCTTCCTGGATTCATGCATTTGTTAGCGCTCTATACCTAAAAACAAGACTCGTAACAGCAAGAAATTTAGTGGGCCTCACACTAAAGATAAACCATTTCCTGAGTTTCAACAAAGATGTATTAGTCATTACTACAGGTTACATCCTGTGTTCCTGAATCCTGTTCAAAGTGGAAGAGGGCAAATGTGCTTCTCTAAGGGAAGGATTATTCAATGGCTTGAGCCTCTTTATTCTGTTCTATTGGCATCTTGCACCTTTCTTCATTTTCTTACTTATAAGCTTTCAGAACCTGGCCATTCCTATTTACACTAAGGTTCTTTGTGATATTTGAAAGCCCTTCTGTACTCTCACATGCATGCTCTTTCTTCACTGTGCTGTTTACTTGTAGGCATTTGAAGTCATTTTCCTACATGGTTTTTTAATATATTTCAAGGCATCTTTCCTGGCATTTTTACTGTTTCCCTGACTATATGGTTTTCTATGAGTATCTTTAAAACG
>NW_016853848.1:0-751 GCF_001698545.2 Rhinopithecus bieti | reverse complement strand
ATTAGTGATGTTGAGCTTTTTTTCATATGCATGTAGGCCACATACATATCTTCTTTTGAAAAGTGTCTGTTCACGTCCTTTGCTCACTTTTAAATGTTTTTTTTTTTTTTTTGTAATTTTAAGTTCCTTATAGATGTCAGATAGTAGACCTTTGTTGGATGCATAGTTTGCAAATATTTTCTCGCATTCTGTAGGTTGTCTGTTTACACTATTGATAGTTTCTTTTGCTGTGCAGAAGCTCTTTAGTTTAATTAGATCCCATTTATCAATTTTTGCTTTTATTGCAATTTCTTTTGGAGTCTTCCTCATGAAATCTTTGCCAGGGTATATGTTCTGAATGGTATTGCTTATGTTGTCTTCTAGGGTTTTTATAGTTTTGGATTTTATGTTTAAGTCTTTAATCCATCTTGAATTAATTCTTGTACATGGTGTAAGGAAAGGGTCCAGTTTCAATCTTCTGCATATAGCTAGCCAGTTTTTTCAGCAGCATTTATTGAATAGGGATTCCTTTCCCCATTGCTCTTTTTTTGGTCAGGTTTTTTGAAGATCAGACAGTTGTAGGTGTGTGGTCTTATTTCTAGATTCTTTATTCTGTTCTATTGGTCTATGTGTCTGTTTTGTACCAGTACCATACTGTTTTGGTTTCTGTAGTCCTGTAGTGTAGTTTGAAATCAGGTAGCACGATGCTTCCAGCTTTGCTCTTTTGCTTAGGATTGCCTTGGCTATCTGGGCTCTGTTTTGGTTCCATATG
>NW_016853847.1:0-1144 GCF_001698545.2 Rhinopithecus bieti | reverse complement strand
GAGACAGGGTCTCACTCTGTCACCCAGGCTGGAATTCAGTGGCCTGATCTTGCTCACTGCAGCCTCGACCTCCCCGGGCTCAAACCATCCTCCCACCTCAGCCTCCTGAGTAGCTGGGACTATAGGCGTGCACCATCATGCCCAGCTAATTTTTGTGTTATGTATGTATGTATGTATTTATTTATTCTGTAGAGGTGAGGTTTTGCCATATTGCCCATGCTGGTCTCAAACTCCTAGGCTCAAGTGATCCACTTGCCTTGGTCTCCCAAAGTGCTAGGATTACAGGCATGAAAATCAAAATGATAAATGTTTTAGTGAAATGTCCAAAAGGCCAGTTGTTGCTGGTAAACTGCAAATTCATTCATGTAGTTATACAAAAAATATAATATAGGTACATCTAAAAAGGTTCGATATGGTAAAGGGTATGGTAATAGATCCTAGTTCCTCTGAAGATCTTAAAACATATGTCTATCTATCTCTGTCTTCTCTTTGGATGGGGTGTAAACTCCTGGAGTATTCAAACTGTCTTATTCATTCTGGTATTCTCACTTCTGGCAGAGTGACACGTAAGCATTTAATACATCACTGAATGAAGGACTGACTGAATGTAATAATGGTCAAATGTAGTGTAGTGTTCACTGAGGTTATGCCAGTTTTCACAGCATATAAAACACTTGAGTTGGCCAAAGTCAGCTTAGGTGTCATGCACTTTGTTGGTAAAAGGCTAATGTAATTTTTTTTTTAATGTGGGGATTTGTTAAGCAAAGACCATGTGGTTTTCTGATAGATTTGACTAGAATTTTCCCATCTGTGAAGTAAATGTAGCAGATTTTATTATCCCCATTAAAAAAATTAAAACAATCTGAGGCATGGAAAGGTTCTAAAGAAATATAGTTAGTTGAAATAGACTAATGATAGACTTGAGATTCCAGACGAGAGACAGGGTCTCCCATCCACCTCCTTTTGCTAGAATACGATGCCTTCCTGTTAGACTAGCTTCTCTGTCTTCCTATTGCACTTCACTTCTTGATATTTTTCCAGGGAAGCTACTATTTTGAAGTTAAAAAAAGAGGTTTATTGTAAGCAACAATAACAATACAGAAAACAATTTATATCTTACAGATATGTGCTCTTGATTTAATGA
>NW_016853846.1:0-1187 GCF_001698545.2 Rhinopithecus bieti | reverse complement strand
TAACTAATACATTTAGCAACTCATCCCCATTTTGTTCCTGCCATTTGGACTAGCAGAAGTGTTGCCTCTGGTATTTTGCAATATAAACATTTTTTACTTTGTTTATAAGCACAAGAATTTTAAACAGACTTATGCAGGTTTTAATGTAAATTATTCAGGTAAAGAACTCCCTTAGATTAATTTAATTCTCTGTTCAAGAAGCCAAAGAGAACAGTGGAACTGAGTGATAGATATTGGATGGGTTACCCTGATCATTCCACGCTCCCTTCTCCCCTACACTCCTCTACTACCCACACCAGAAAACCATAATACTCACTTGTCTGGATAGTTTTACTTCTAGGACCTGTAATCCAGTTCTGGGCAATGAAATAGAAAAGAAAGATACGTGGGTGGGGTTCCAGAAGAGATCTTTTCAAGGGCTGGATTTAGCTAGAATGTTGCCTTTGTTAACGTCATTTATGACTTTTACATTCTCTTGTATTTTCCTGCCTTGTACATGGACAAGATTGCTGGAGAAACAGCAGCTATCTTTCCACCCTGAGGAGAAAATAAATACAACTATAGAATATCTTTGAGCTGGAAGATAAAAGGAGGCTGGGTCCTTTCATTGTTGTCATGCTACCCCCAGACTGGCTAAACCTTGACTTTTGTTACATACAATAAAAAACATTTTAATCATTTCAGCTGATTTTAAGCAGATTTTAAATCATTTCCTATAGAAATATTTTCTGATTGGTAGCTTACAACTGTTCTCATTTTCACTTGAATTTTATAAAATTATATTCTCCTGGATAAAGTTGTTTCTAAATGTATCTTTGCAATAAAACGTTTACTGATTTAATCAGAGTGATTTATTTAATGACATCTGATTTTACCAAATATAACTTGTCTCACTTTTAGTTTCTTTTTATGAGCAATTTCCCAAGTAGTTCAATTTTTTCAAGGTCAAATTTTGAATTGTGTAAAGTTTTAGGCATACCTGCTGTGTTTTCCCTCATTTTGATCAAGTCTAAATTTTCATTGTTTACTATCATCGTTTTAATCTTTGACAAAAAGGTTATTTCATCATTTATATTTTTTGTAGTTTTAGTCATTCCTGTTTGTGTGTCAAAATAATTGAATATTGATAATTCTTATGGTCTTCGATATTTTAAATAATACTCATAGAGCACTTCAGAATTCAGTTA
>NW_016853845.1:0-1142 GCF_001698545.2 Rhinopithecus bieti | reverse complement strand
GACTGAGCTGAAAACCATGTCACGAGAACTACATGATGCATGCACAAGCTTTAGTACCCAATTTGATCAAGTGGAAGAAAGGGTATCAGTGACTGAAGATCAAATTAATGAAATAAAGCAAGAAGACAAGTTTAGAGAAAAAAGAGTAAAAGAAATGAACAAAGCCTCCAAGAAATATGGGGCTATGTGAAAAGATCAAATCTATGTTTGAGTGGTGTACCTGAAAGTGACGGGGAGGATGGAACCAAGTTGGAAAACACTCTTCAGGATATTATCCAGGAGAACTTCCCCAATCCTAGCAAGGCAGGCCAACATTCAAATTCAGGAAAGAGAGAACACCACAAAGGTACTCCTTGAGAAGAGCAACCCCAAAACACATAATTTTCAGATTCACCAAGATTGAAATGAAGGAAACATGTTAAGGGCAGCCAGACAGAATGGTCGGATTACTTACAAAGGGAAGTCCATCAGACTAACAGTGGATCTCTTGGTAGAAATTCTACAAGTCAGAATAGAGTGGGGCCAATATTCAACATTATTAAAGAAAAGAATTTTCAACCCAGAAATTCATACCCATCCAAACTAAGCTTCATAAGTGAAGGATAAATAAAATCCTTTACAGACAAGCAAATGTTGAGAGATTTTGTCACCACCAGGCCTGCATTACAAGAACTCCTGAACTAAACATGGAAAGGAACAATGGGTATCAGCCACTGCACAAACATGCCAAATTGTAAGGACTATCGATGCTAGGAAGAAACTGCAATAATTAATGGGCAAAATAGCCAGCTAACAACATAATGATAAGACCAAATTCACACATAACAATAATAACCTTAAATGTAAGTGGGCTAAATGCCTCAATTAAAAGACATAGACTGGCAAATTGGATAGAGTCAAGACTCATCAGTGTGCTGTATTCAGGAGACCCATCTCACATGCAGAGACACATATAGGCTCAAGATGAAGAGATAGAGGAAGATCTACCAAGCAAATGGAAAACAAAAAAAGCAGGGGTTGCAATGCTAGTCTCTGATAAAACAGACTTTAAATAAACAAAGATCAAAACAGACAAAGAAGGCCATTACATAATGGTAAACGGATCAATTCAACAAGAAGAGCTAACTATCCTAAATATATAT
>NW_016853844.1:0-1157 GCF_001698545.2 Rhinopithecus bieti | reverse complement strand
TACATATAAATTAGAGAGTTGAACTTTTGTAGACAAATGGGATTTTAAACTTTTACAGAATGGAAGAGAGCTACTAATAGCTAAATAAACTTTTAAGGTGGTCATTATCAATCTTTAAATAGCCAACTTAAACAGTATTAAGTGGGTGCATATTTGTTTTATATGCATTTCTCTTTAATTTGAGACATTATTTTTATTCTTTGTTGCTAAGTGTATCATTACTTGAAGGAAAAGGGTCAGTTGTTCCACTTGAAACTGAGGTGATCATAAGACTGTGTCCTTTGATTCAATTGAATGGGCATGTTTCAGATCTGAATGGTTTTAGCAAAATGTTCTTTTAGCCGTGAAACAATAATATTTTCTTTGAAATGGTCAGCTAAACCCAAAGGGATACAAACAGGAAACTTTATTTTAACCAAACCTTTATATGAAAATCAAACCACAATCTGTCTAGTTTGTGGTTTTTAGTGTCTTTTTTTCCCCTTAATTTGGATTCATTCCAGAGGAGGTAGATTTAAGTGACGCCCATCAGCTCACTCTTCTTGCAGTTCATGCATCCTTAGCACAGAGAGGAATCATTATACTATTTTCATGTGTTTTCCAGACTTAACTTGCCTTTTGTATTCGATTTTATTGTATATTAACTACTATTTAGAAAATTGGGGTTGTAGCGAGTCATCTAATTCTGAGTGTTGAGTTTAGTCCCTAATTATAGTGTCAATCCAGGTCTTCTTGCTAATGTTGAGGTCATTTTGGTATTGACGGTTCCTTCTGTATTTTAAGCATTGAGCTAGAATCTGGGAATACTCAAATGAACAAAACAGGGTCCCTACCCTAGAAAAATTCATCAGCTGATATGTCATTCCTGCTGCAATCTGCTTATAAAGGATGGTGTGATTCCCAAATGCTCTAAATGTATGAAGGCAGAATAGCAATCTATATGTTTATATGTTTATAGATTGTATAGTTAGAGGTTGATTTGGTAAGACAATATCAACTGTTTGCCTAATATTGATTAACATCATATCCAGAATATTGCCATTGGTTTTGGGGTCTCAGTTTTAGATTTAATAAATACTCTATGAGTTAATAAAATAAGAATGATTAGAACAGTGAATTTTCAGACTTTTCCTTCTTATTTTACTTTAAGCTCTATT
>NW_016853843.1:0-1769 GCF_001698545.2 Rhinopithecus bieti | reverse complement strand
AAAAAAAAATTAGATGGGCATGGTGATGCATGTCTGCTACTCAGTAGGCTAAGCCAGGAGAATCACTTGAACCCAGGAGGCAGAGGTTGCAGTGAGCTGAGATCACACCACTGCATTCCAGCCAGGGTGACAGAGCTGTCAAAAAAAAAAAAAAAAATGTATAACTCAGGCTAACAAACTGTTACAGAAAATATATTCTGTTCTACCTTGACAAATATATTGACAAATATATACTTCACAATGGCCTGGAAGGCCAGGTTCAGATTTGTATTTTATTTGGAATCCTCAGGGTTCTGCACCAGAATGTGGTGGTGTAGGGGAATGTAGTTTTGGCCACTGGCCCTCAGCTGGGCCCACTTCGCCTTCCACCTCTGACACCATCTTGGACTGCAAGGGGCCTTGTGTGGAACCATGTGGACCTCCCATCAGACCATCCCAAGTCTGTCCACAGCCTCCTGCAAGCGGCTGCCCCTTGTCTACCCTTTGACCTTGAAATGTGTGAACCAGTCATGTGGCCCAGCTGTGGGAGAGTAAACTCAGGCAAGAGGTTCATGTGGGCCCTCGGAGTGGGCTCGGGCCTTTTGGACAGGGAATGCTTAGCTATCTGGAGTGTGGTCCTGAGAGAATTAAGGTATGGGCAGAGGAGAGTTGGACTTCTCACCCATGTGGTGGGACATAGTCAGAGGAGGGCCAGAGTGGAGCCTTCTAAAGCACAGGGCCCAGGGCAGGGGCCACTCCTGCCTGGGCCTAAGGACAATAATTTATTTATTATTATTATTTTTTGAGACAGGGTTTCTTTCTGTCTCCAAAGCTAGAGTGTAGTGGCGCCATCATGGCCCACTGCAGCCTCGACCTCCCCAGGCTCAGGTGATCCTCCCACCTCAGTTTTTGTATTTTTAGTAGAGACAGGGTTTTGCCATGTTGCCCAGGCTGGTGTCAAACTCCTGGGCTCAAGCGATCCACCCGTCTTGGCCTTCCAAAGTGCTAGGATTACAGGCGTGAGCCACTGCACCCAGCCAAAGGGCAATAATTTGATGTTTCTCTGTTTCATCAGTCTGTAAGTTTCTTGAAGTCAGGGCTGGTATCGGTCTAAGTTACTGAGGAGTTGCTAATGTCTTACTTAGGGTGTGGTGCAGAATAGGTGTTTAATATGCATTTGTCAAATGAACGTAGGAGGTACACCAAGAAGAGGTTGAGGATTTGGATCTATTACTGAAGATCTAGATACCATGAGCCAGAACTAGGAATGAGAACCAGTGTTTCAGGGTTCCAAAAATGAGAGTGCAGGACAGAGGAGAGGAGGATAGCATCCTGAAAGGCTGACTGTTTCATCTTCTCTCCTTCCTTTTCATTTTCTACCCCACTCCTGCAGGCCCTTTGCCTGCCTGCCCCTCTTTCCCCATGGTCCAATATCACTCCATCCATATCTTGCTACCTTTCTGTCCTTTGGCCACTGGTCTTCCTCTGTGGCCTATCTATGTGTCTGTTTCTTTGTATTGGTGTCTAGGTCTTGGTCCCCAAGAACTCTTACTGTTCTAGTCCTTGTTCCTCTCCACCCCTCCTGTTGTCCCCTACTCCCTTCTTGGTCCTCTCCTGGAAGACTTCCTCTCTTTACCCATCTCTTCCATGTGTCTACATCTTTCTGTCTCCTTTAATCCAAATCCCCATGGAGCTCCTGACTTGTCCTGTCCTCTATCTCACATCTATACCTACTGCCTCCTTAGTCTCCTTCCTCTGTTCTATTATTCCTGGAGTCACGCTGGCTTCAT
>NW_016853842.1:0-799 GCF_001698545.2 Rhinopithecus bieti | reverse complement strand
ACTTATCTTTATGTATTAATATAGATTTCAAAAACATAATGTTGAGCCAAAATGTAAGTCAGAGAATGATGCCTATGCTATTTAACTTTTTGTATACATTTAGGAGGAACAAGTGCAGTTTTGGCACATGGATGAATTGCGTAGTGGCAAAGTTTGGGCTTTTAGTGTAATCATCACCTGAATAGTGTACATGGTATCCATCAGGCATTTTATCATCCCTCACTCCTCTCCCACTCCACTACTCTTCCATGTCTCCAGTGTCTATTATTCCACACTTTATGTCTATATGTACACATTATTTAGTTTCTGCTTGTAATGAGAATGTGCAGCATTTGACTTTCTGAATTATTTCACTTAATATAATGGCCTCCAACTTCATCCATGTTGCTGCAAAAGAGACATTTCATTCTTTTTTTGACTTAATAGTATTTGATGGTATATATATATATATCTATACCACATTTTCTTTATCCAATCATCCGTTGATGGGCATTTAACTTATTTTTAAGGCAGCCTAAACAATACTGAATGAATACTTGTAATGTATAAGAACATGATGGGGAGTATACACACCAATTTCATGATCATTGATGGCTCTGGGTAGGAATGGAGGGGAATTGGTTTGAGGAAGACTAAAAAGAAGCTTGAACTCTATCTGTAATATTTATTTATTTTAAAGAAAAGAGACAAATTGTAAAATAATTATGATAGTGTTCATATTTATTAGTTCTGGACAGTGGCTACAGGTACTTGTGGTTTACAGTTTTTTCTAGTTTTCTATATATTTTAATATATATAT
>NW_016853841.1:0-570 GCF_001698545.2 Rhinopithecus bieti | reverse complement strand
CTGAGTGGGCCGGGTAACCCATGTAGCCTCTTGCCCGCTTTCATGGGTGGCACTGCCAGCCTGGCCCTCTGGTGCCCATTCAATCTAGTCCTTTGTATTGCTGGGGCATGGGGAAGCTCTGAGTAACGTGGGACTATAGAGTGCGAGAGGGTTGCTGATGGCCGGGTCCCGTGTCCTCCCCATTCCTGTGCATCCTTGACAAAGGCTCCCAGCAACTGAGGGTATGCAGCAGCTGTAGACACCAGCCTGATGAATATCTCATTGTGGGGAGGGGGCCATAGCAGGAGTGGGGCTCCAGGGAAATACAGAACCTGGGACTGGGAGGTGTTGATGTGAGAGGCCCAAGAAACCTCGGCTTTGCACTTGCTGAATACCATCTGCGCCTCTCAGGAGGGAGAGTGCCAGGCTCAGGAGGCCCCTGCCCAAGCAAGGGAGCTTGGAAAGGGGGCTGGGGTGGGCTGTGCCATTTTCAAGGGCTGGCGGGGGGACCAGCCAGCCAGACTCCTCTGGAGGTACTTGGGGCAGTACCCCGTGCCGTGACTCCTGAGCGACAGAGTCAGCTCTGCCCCT
>NW_016853840.1:0-570 GCF_001698545.2 Rhinopithecus bieti | reverse complement strand
AGTATTGCATTAGTAGAAATAATGCCTGCTATAATACACTTCGTATTCTGATATGATCTTTAATGTGTTCTAAAATGTTGAGATTGCTGATAGATCATAAGCTAAGATAATATATATGGTATGTAATGTAAATCTTTCTAACTCTTTCACCATGGGTAGGTGCCCGTGGTGTCCTAATATTTGTAGTTTTTATTTTTAAAGCCCCTTGCCATGGGCAGTGCCATCCACCTACTCATTGTGGAAGAGTTGTGATTCTTTACATTATATGCTAACATTTAACATGTGGTAGGAGCTAAGAGTGCTAGGAGACAGGTTACATTTTGAACACTATACCTTTCTCTTCTTAATAAGGTTTCTGATACTATTTGTGAGAATTGAGAAGTCATTTATAGAGAAGGAAATAGTAATGCTATAGCTAATATGTATTGTGTATTATGTTCTAGTCAAAGTTCTAAGCATGTATTTTTCACTCAGTCCATATGCTGCTGCAGTTGTGACTTTAATTCTCTTTTACTTTTCAGGTCACCAAGAAAATAACAACTTCTGCTCTGTTAACATAAATATTGGTCC
>NW_016853839.1:0-551 GCF_001698545.2 Rhinopithecus bieti | reverse complement strand
TGGCTCAACTTCTGAGAACTTACTGGGAAGCTGCTGATTACCTGTTTCAGGTGTTTTCTATCTATTGTGAGACTATATCTCCCTGGCACTACCTGTAACCAATTATTTCTTTAGAGAGATGTTAACAACCACCTGACTTGACGATCACCTGGTGATGATCACTTGCCATTTCTAGTGTGGGGAGGTGTAAGGATCTCTCCTGCCTGGCTCACATCTGACCAGCTACCTACTGTAACACTTTCAGATTTTCTTTCTTTTTTTTTTTTAGACCGAGTCTCGCTCTATCACCAAGGCTGGAGTACAGTGGCGCGTCTCAGCTCACTGCAACATCCACCTCCCGAGTTCACACCATTCTCCTGCCTCAGCCTCCAGAGTAGCTGGGACTACAGGCGCCTGCCACCATGCCTGGCTAATTTTTTGTATTTTTAGTAGAGACGGGGTTTCATCGTGTTAGCCAGAATGGTCTGGATCTCCTGATCCAGCCCGCCTAGGTCTCCCAAAGTGCTGGGATTACAGGCTTGAGCCACTGCGCCAGGCTTCAGATTTCTCTT
>NW_016853838.1:0-1547 GCF_001698545.2 Rhinopithecus bieti | reverse complement strand
CTCATGAAAGTATGGGCCCCTTATTGTCGGTCTGGGCCCCTTTAGTGTTTTTAACCCTCACATTTGTCCACACAGTGCCTCCAGCATTTTATCACTTACGGTTTAAGATTTCCTGTCTTGGTTCTGGTTCCCATGGAGGTGTCTGCTCTTGGGCTTCTACTCCATTGAGTTTTGATTCTCATTATCTACCTGTTTGTTCCTCCAATTTGGGGAATAGCACTTTGCCTTGTGACTTCACTTCTAGATTAGCTCTAAGAAGAATTGTTGATTTTGTTTGACAAGATTTTCTCTTTGTTGTTAGGATGGCAGTGATGAATTGCAAGCTCCTTACATGCCAATCTAAAACTAAAGTCTCCATTGATTACTTTTATTATGCAATTAATATGTAAACATATTTATTATATTAAAGATGAACATCTTACCAAATGGTAGTCACCTCTGATAATCTCCCCTAAATCTTCGTCCCCATGTTCATTTCAAAGATAAGCATATGGGTTTGGTCTATAACCTTTCAAATCATTGTCAATGCATTAATATTTATATAACTGTACCCATGCAAAATATACAGGGCTATTTGTTGTCATTTTTATTTATTTTTTTACCTTCTCTCTTTTTTTAAACTTGTCAAAGTTTGTATTTTAATAGGTTTTTTGAAATCACTAAATTTTTTTTGTTCTATGGATGATACTTTTTTCTCTCCTTGTCTTCAGCTTCCATATGTATTAATTTTTTAACTTGATCCATGTTCATTTCTCTGTACTCTTTCTAGTTTTATATTCCAATGCTTAATTCATTATTTTTAAAATTCATATTCAAATACATTACTTTCTTAATATAACATTGACTATATCAGACAGGTACTGTTTTATTGTTTACATCTAAATACATTTAAAATTCTTCTTCAATTTATCTTTGATAAGAGTATTTTAGAAGTGTATTCTTTTCATTTTAAGTTGTATAGAATTTACAGATAACCTTTTAAAATTATTGCTAAATTTTTGAATTGTAGTGTGTGGATATGGTTGGTACACTGTGATTATTTCTAATTTGTCAAGACATCCATGTGAATTTCTGCAAGTGTTCCAAATATGTTTTTTTACCTTACCTTCAGATCAATAATATGTTTTATTTTAAATGCATTCATTCATGTGATTACTCAAATCCTCTATAAATTTATTTGATTTATTTAATTTATTGGTTTCTAAGAAATATCTGCTCAGGTCTCTTACCATATTGCACACTTTTTCAAAATCACCTTGAGAGTAAATCAGTATTTGCTTTCCTTTAGTAAAAATATTTTGAGAATATAAATAAATGTTCATGACTTTTATATATTTATTTGATTTTTCTTTACCAACATATAATATCAAACTTTGTTTCTCTTAATGCTTTCTATGATAAAAACTATTTTGTCTATACCTGCTTTTATGTTTAACCTTTACCTGGTACTTTAAAAAATTCATTTATTTTCCACATTTTTATGTCATTTTAGTTAGGTGCCACACTTATGAAAAGCCATTCTTGAACTTTTTAGAAAATCAATTTGA
>NW_016853837.1:0-751 GCF_001698545.2 Rhinopithecus bieti | reverse complement strand
GTTATATGTGAATACAGATTCATTTCTTCCTTTTCAATTCTTATAACTTTTATTTCTTTTTTTGTGCTATATTGTCTAGGACCTCCAGAACAAAGTTGAATGAAAATAGTCATAGTAAGCATCCTCATCTAGTTCTTAATCTTAAAAGGAATGCTTTTAATATTTTACCATTAAGTATTTTATTTGCTGTAAGATTTTAATATATATTCCTTTCAGATTAAGGAATTTCACTTCTAATTCTGGTTTACTAAAATTACTTTAATTGTTAAATGTTAAGCTTATATACT
The DNA here is from genome assembly GCF_001698545.2 of Rhinopithecus bieti. NCBI lineage: Eukaryota > Metazoa > Chordata > Mammalia > Primates > Cercopithecidae > Rhinopithecus > Rhinopithecus bieti. The sequence goes on along the minus strand of NW_016853837.1, from coordinate 464 downwards.
GGTATAATCCCCACTTGATCATAATATATTATTATCCTCTTCAATTATTATTGGATTTTGCTCTCAAATAATTTGTTAAGGATTTTTTGCATTGACATTCATGTGTGAAATTGGCCTGTGACTTACCTGGTCCTTGTGAGGTTTTAGAATCTCACTTGTACTAGTTTCTTATGAGCTGGGGATGTCCTCTCTTTTCCTATTCTCTGGAGGCTTGCGTAAAAAATAACTGTGTTTGATGTTTATTAGAACTTGATGCAGAAGCCATCAGATACTAATGTTTTATTTATTGGATGATTTTTTTTTTTTTTTTTTTTTTGAGGTGGTGCCTCACCCTGTCGCCCAGGCTGGAGTGCAGTGGGGCAATCTCTGCTCACTTCAACATCCGCCTCCTAGGTTCAGGCAATTTTTCTGCCTCAGCTTCCCAATATTGGATGATTTTTAAAAACTATTAATTCAATTTATGA
>NW_016853836.1:6086-7917 GCF_001698545.2 Rhinopithecus bieti | reverse complement strand
AGAACATAATTTTAACTTGGGTGTCTGACTTCATAATCTGTGAATACACACAATGTGTTTGTGTGTATTCATGTGTGTGTGAATATACAAGTAAAGAATTTGTATTATTTTAATTGTATTAAAAGAGGAAGCTAGGAAGATATTCCCTTCTCTGGTATCAAGTATAAGCCACCAAAGACTTATACTTTTAAGGGATTTTCAAAACATATGGTGTATATATTCACATTGTATACCTCATGAGTATATCTATGCTTTTTTGTTATTTTTTGCCCCTTGACAGAATATAGTTCTTTTATCTTAATAGAAGTATGTTATTCTTCTACATGAATCCTTCTACAGCATCTATTATAATACATGATAGAAGTATGAAAATTTTGAAAATCTGAAGCATATCTGAGTGGCTAAGAAATCAAGCTTAGACATGCTGTAAAGTACCCTAAATGACTCACAAATAGCAGTTTCAAATTCCTTTTGACATTTTAACATTTCATTTATTTTTTTTTTAACCAACCTGGAAGACTGGAATTATTTCATTTATTTTAAGGGATAGGGTCTTTCTATATTGCCTGGGATGGAATGCAGGAGCTATTCACAGGCATGATCATTGCTGTCTACACCCTTGACCTCCTGGGCTCGAGTGATCCTACTGCTTCAGCCTCTGGGTAGCTGGGACTACAGGTGCATGCCATGGTGCCCATTAATATTTTATTTTATTAAAACTATACATTCATCTAATTTTAAGGTCCAATAGCTTTACAGGGCTTAAATAGAAAATGGTAGTCTTTAGATCCATCCTAGAGTAGCCCTGATAATATGCCTCTCATTTCTCCAACAGCAGGGAACATAATTGACAGTCGACTGTGGGCTCTGAAATCCATTGCTGCCATGCACACTGGGGCCATGCTTCCTACAGGCTGCTCCTAACTAAAACTGAGTATAACAGACATACTAAGGAAGGCTCATGCCTGGAAGACAGGGCTCCTCTGGCCAACAGCTTTAGTTCAAGGATTTTGCAATGTGCTTGCTGACCTTTCTTTAGATTTTGATTATAGACTATGAAACTCCTCTCCTTCACTCACATAGACATGCACAGAGGTGTGATGGCTCTCCAAGCCTCCCTCAGCTTCTTCTCCATGTTCTCTCACATCTAATTCCTTCTTGGTGTATGCTTCTTAAAGCACCTGGATTAATATACACCCTGCACATAATTTTGGTTAGCAATATATAGTATTTAAACTGTGTTAATTATTCACATCTAATTTATGGTGTATTATGATTGCATTTTCATAATTTTTTGCGTTTCTTCTAGTTAATTATTGCCTTGTTTATTTAATTTTCTGTATACCTATATTATTTCTTCCCTGATAAATTCACACACATTGACTTATCTATCAATTTCACCTTTTCCTTGGAGACATCTCTTTTAAGCCTGCTATCCTCCTACTTCCATTTGGACTAATTTCCATTATGCCTAGTGAACTCGAATCATCAACTGCCTGGTGATTTCCTTTGTCTCTTTTCTATGAAACTTGTATGATGGAAAACATCTTTGCTTTCCTCTTCTTCCACTTGACTGTTGCTTTGGCTGGGTATGAAATGTTAATTTAGAAGTAATTCTCCTTCAGATTTTGAGGGCATTGCTCCATTGTCTTCTACCATCCAAGGTTACTATTGAGAAGTCCAGTGCTATTCTGATTTTTTTTAAGATGAAATTTCGGCCGGGCGCGGTGGCTCAAGCCTGTAATCCCAGCACTTTGGGAGGCCGAGACGGGCGGATCACGAGGCCAGGAGATCGAGACCATCCTGGCTAACACGGTGAAACCCCGTCTCT
>NW_016853836.1:0-2889 GCF_001698545.2 Rhinopithecus bieti | reverse complement strand
ATTACAGGCTTGAGCCACCGTGCCCAGCCTATTCTTTTCTTTTATCACTGAATAATATTCCTATGTCTGGACATACCAGTTTACTTGTCCATTCACCTACTGAAGGATCTCTTGGTTGCTTCCAACTTTTGATAATTATGAATAGAGTTGCAATAAACATCTGTGTGCAAGCTTTTGTGTGGACATAAGTTTTCAGCCCATTTGAGTAAATACTAAGGAGCACAATTACTGGATTATATGGTAAGAGTGTGTTTAGCTTTATAAGAAACTACCAAACTGTCTTCCCAATTGTCTATACCATTTTGCATTCCCACCAATGAAAGTTCCTGTTGCTCCATATTCTCACCAGCGTTTGGTGTTGTGAATTTGGATGTTGGCTCTTTAATAGGTATATAGAGGTATCTTGCTGTTGTTTTAATTTTCATTTTCCTAATAACACATGATATTGGCACCTTTTAATATGTTCACTTGCCGTCTGCATGTCTTCTTTGGTGAGGTATCCATTCAGTGTTTGTTTGATTTTTGAGACAGGGTCTTACTCTGTCACCAAGGCTGGAGTGCAGTAGCATGATGGCTGCTCACTGCAACCTCCACCTCCCAGGCTCAGGCCATCCTCCCACCTCAGCCTCCAGAGTAGCTGGGACTCCAGGTGAGTACCACCACACTCGGTTAATTTTCATATTTTTCTAATAGAGATGGGGTTTCACCATGTTGCCCAGGCTGGTGTTGAACTCTTGGCCTGAAGTTATCTGCCTGCCTCAGCCTCCCAAAGTGCTGGGATTATAGATGTGAAGCCACCACACCCACCCGGTTCAGGTCTTTTGCTCACTTTTAAATTGAGTTGTTTATTTTCTTATTGATGAATTTTAATAATTCTTTGTATATTTTGAATATCTGTCCTTTTTCGGTTATTTGCTTTGCAAAGATACTCTCTCAGTTTATGACTTACCTTCTCATTCTCTTAACAATACTTTTGCAGGGCAAGTGTCATTAATTTTAATGAAGTCCATTTTGTCAATTCTTTCCTTTGTTGATTGTGCTTTTGGTGTATCTAAAAATCATCATCATATCAAAGGTCATCTAGATTCTGCCCCTCCCCCCCCCACCATTGCCCCGTTATCACTAAGAGTTTTATAGTTGTAGCATTTGACATTGAGGTCTTTGATCCTTTTTTTTTTTTTTTTTTTTGACTGAGTCTTACTCTGTCCCCCAGGCTGGAGTGCGGTAGCACGATCTAGGCTCACTGCAAGTTCCACTTCCTGGGTTCACACTATTCTCCTGCCTCAGCCTCCCAAGTAGCTGGGACTACAGGCACCTGCCACCACGCCCAGCTAATTTTTTTTGTATTTCTTTTTGTAGAGAGGGGGTTTCACCATGTTAGCCAGGATGGTCGATCTCCTGACCTCGTGATCTGCCCGCCTTGACCTCCCAAAGTGCTGGGATTACAGGTGTGAGCCACCACGCCCGGCCATCTTTGATCCATTTTATTTGTGAAAGATGTAAGATACATGTTTACATTCTTTTTTTTTTAACATGTGGATATTCAGCTGTTTTGGCACCATTTGTTGAAAAGACTATTCTTTCTTTATTGAATTGTCTTTGCTCCTTTATCAAAGATCAACTGACTATATTTATAAAGATTATTTCTGAGTTCTCTGTTCTCTTCTGTTTAGCTATCTGTCCGTTCTTTCACCAGTACCAAACTGTCCTGATTATTGTAGCTTTATAGTGAGTCTTCATTGGTGTTTTAGTTCATTTACATTTGATGTAATTATTGTTATTTTAGGTCTTAAATCTACCATTTTATTTTTTTGTTTATTTTGATTTTGTTTCTCTTTTCTTTTAAATTCTTTCCTTATGGGTTACTTGAACATTTTTTTAATTCCATTTTTATTTATCTGTGGTGTGTTTGAGAATGTTTAGTACCAGGTGAAGAAATCGCTTTTTAAAATTAATTTTTATTGATACATAATAGTTGCACTTATTTGTGGGGTACATGTGGTATTTTGATCATGTATACGATGTGTAATGATCAAATCAGGGTATGCAGGATATCCATCGCCTTAAACATTTATTGTTTCTTTGAGCTAGGAACATTTCACATCTGTTCTTCTAGCTATTTTGAAATATACAATATATTATTAACTATAGTCCCCTTATTGCGCTATTGAACAATAGAGCTTATTCTTTCTATCTAATGGTATGTTTGTACCCACCAACCAACCTCTCTTCATCCCCTTCTCCACTTTTCCCAGCCTCTGGTAACTATCATACTACTCTCTACATCCATGATATTAACATTTTTAGCATCCATATATGAGTAAGAACATGTGATATTTGTCTTTCTGACCCTGGCTTATTTCATTTAACATAATGATTATCCATGTTGCTGCAAATAATAAGATTTCGTTCTTTTTATGGCTAAATGGCATTTCATTGTGTATATATACCACATTTTCTTTATCCATTTATCTGTTGATGAACATTTAGGTTGAATCTGTATCTCGGCTATTGTGAATAGCGCTGCAATAAACGTGGGGGTGCAGATATCCCTTTGACATACTGATTTCCTTTCCTTTGATAAATATCCAACAGTGAGATTGCTGGATCATATGGTAGTTCTATTTTTAGTTTTTTTGAGAAACCTCCATATTGTTTTCCATAGTAACTGTACTAATTTGCATTCCCACCAACAGTGTATAAGAATTCCCTTTTCTGGCCAGGCGTGGTGGCTTACACCTGTAATCCCAGCACTTTAGGGGGCCGAGGTGGGCAGATCATGAGGTCAACAGTTTGAGACCATCCTGGCCAACATGGTGAAACCCCGTCTCTACTAAAAATACAAAAATTAGCCAGGCATGGTGGTGCACGCCTGTAATCCTAGTTACT
>NW_016853835.1:0-793 GCF_001698545.2 Rhinopithecus bieti | reverse complement strand
TATTCCATTACACTCTATTCCATTCCGCACCATTACATTCCATTCCATATTCCATTTCCATGCCGTTTTAAAATCAATTCTTTTCCATATACCATTCCATTCCTTTCCATATTCCATTCCATTCCATTCCATTCCATTCCATTCCATTCCATTCCATTCCATTCCATTGTATTCCATTCTATTCCATTCCATTGCATATTCCATTGCATTCCATTCCGTATTCCATTCCATTCCATTCCATATTCCATTCCATTCCAGTCCATTCCATATTCCATTCCATTCCATTCCATTCCATTCCATTCCATTCCATTCCTTACCATTGTATTCCATTCCATTCCATATTCCATTCCATTCCTTTCCGTATTCCATTCCATTCAATTCCATATTCCATTCCATTCCATTCCATATTCCATTCTGCTCCATACCATTCTATTCCCTTCTATATTCCATTCCATTCCATTGCCTTCCATATTCCCTTCCTATCCTATTCCATTCCGTTCTATTCCATACCATATTCCATTCCATTCCATTCCATTCCATTCCATTCCATATTCCATTCCATTAGATCCTATTTCATTCCACTCCATTCTATTCCTTTCCATATTCCGTTCCATTCCATTCCATTCCGTTCCATGCCTTTCCATTCCTTTCCATCCCAATCCATATTCCATTCCATTCCATATTCCATTCCATTCCATTCCTCATTCCATTCCATTGCATTCCATTCCATTCCATTCCATTTTTCATTCCATTCCATATCCATTCCATTCCATTCCATTCACTTCCATTACAT
>NW_016853834.1:0-796 GCF_001698545.2 Rhinopithecus bieti | reverse complement strand
AACCATCTTTTCTTAAATGTTAGTAATAGTAGTTGTTCTTTTCTGAATCTCATTTGGAAAATAAAAGTTGATAAAATTATATTTGTTCTTATAATTTGAAGGAAGTTTTACTTATCTGTTAAATTCAGAAGTCAGAGATAAGTGCTTTATGCCTTTAAAAAAAATCTGTGACTCCTCACTTTGGGGAGCGGGTTTCTGTATATTTGTTAAAGAAAGGTTGTTAATGTTCTTTGTCAGTGTTTCTGCCTTTACTAATATTTTGTCTGCTTGAACTGTCAGTATCTGAAAGAAGTGGATATGGCTTGGCTGTGTCCCCACCCAAATCTCATCTTGAATTGTGATCCCCATAATCCCCACATGTCAAGGGAGGGACCCGATGGGAGGTGATTGGATCATGGGGGTGGTTCCCCCATGCTGTTCTCATGATAGTGAGTTCTCATGAGATCTAATGGTTTGGTTTGTTTGTTTGAGACAAGGTCCTGCTCTGTCACCCCGGTAGAGTGGTGCAGGGGTGGGGTCTCGGCTTACTGCAAACTCTGCCTCCTGGGCTCAAGAGATTCTCATGCCTGAACCTTTCCAGTAGCAGGGATTACAGGCGCACACCACCACGCGTGGCTGATTTTTGTATTTTTCATAGAAACGGGGTTTCACCATGTTGACCAGGCTGGTCTTGAACTCCTGGCCTCAAGTGATCCACCTTCCTCGACCTCCCAAAGTGCTGGGATTACAGGCATGAGCCACCATGCCCAGTCGAGAGCTGATTGGTTTATAATTCAGTTTTCCCTGTTCTCATTTG
>NW_016853833.1:0-798 GCF_001698545.2 Rhinopithecus bieti | reverse complement strand
AAGGACTGTATATTTTTAAATGAAAAGTGTTATTTTTACCTAAATCAGTCTGGCCTGGTATATGACAACATAAAAAACTCAAGGATAGAGCCTTCACTTGCCAACCAAGCAAGTAATTAAGCTAAACCCTCTTGGGCATTCTGTAATTGGATGTGCTGGGTCCTCTCAATTCTTAGACCTTTAATATCTGTTTTTCTCCTCTTATTCGGACCTTTTAGTTTCTCAATTCATCCAAAACCATATCCAGGCTATCACCAATCATTCTATACAACAAATGCTCCCTCTAACAACCCCACAATATCACCCCTTACCACAAAATCTTCCTTCAGCTTAATCTCTCCCACTCTAGGTTCCCACGCCCCACCTAATCCCACTAAAAGCAGCCCTGAGAAACATCGCGCACTAACTCTCCATAACACTTCCCAAAAGTTTTCACTGCCCCAACACTTCAACATTTTTTTAAATTTTTGTTATTAATATAAGAAGACAGGAATGTCAGGCCTCTGAGCCCACGCCTGCAGGTATACATCCAGATGGCCTGAAGCAAGTGAAGAATTTGGCCAGTTCCTGCCTTAACTGATGACATTACCTTGTGAAATTCCTTCTCCTGGCTCAGAAGCTCTCCCACTGAGCACCTTGTGACCCCCGCCCCTACCTCCCACAGAACAGCCTCTTTGACTGCAATTTTCCACTACCTACCCAAATCTTATAAAACAGCCCCACCTCATCTCCCTTCACTGACTCTCTTTTTGGACCCAGCCTGCCTGCACCCACGTGAAATAAACAACCTTGTTGCTC
>NW_016853832.1:0-797 GCF_001698545.2 Rhinopithecus bieti | reverse complement strand
TAAAAGTATAATAATAAAAAAAAAAAAGAATTTCACAGGCAAAGAAAACTTATATATTGCCTATTTGTATTTTTTTCAACTACCTTCTATATTTTTAACCAGCTAGGTTTCTGGAAGAGTCATCTGAGTTAGAAATGGAAGATGTTTATGTCTTTCTCTTTCCTGCAGAAATTGCCTATCAGTATGAGCAACTCTTATCATAAAAGTCAGGATTGACCCTCAGCCTCTTTGTTTGGGGGCAATCACACTTCCAAGTCTTCACAATCTCCAAACATTCTGTCTCCTGGTTTCCTGTTTCTGGCCTCTCCTTCTTTTCTGGATGCTTTTCTGTATCTGTAGCAGGTCCCTCTTCTTGTCCCTGAGACGGGTGTTTCTCAGGGCACAGTCTTGGGCTTTCTGCTCTTTCTTCTTTACTAGTTTTCACTGTACCTGGACAAAAGCGCTCATTCTGAGGCTTCAATGATCACTTCAGTGCTACTGACTCCCAAATCAATAACTCCAGCACAGTCTTTCTTCTGGACTCCACTTTGATGTCTGATAAGTACCTCCAACTCACCATGTCCAGGATTGATTTTATCCTGGTCTCCCCCACTTCCTGTGTTCCTCTTTCTTCAGATAGCACCATGATGGCCCAGCTGGAAACCTTCCCTCTTACTTGCCCACCCAAATGCCTCACACCCCAGCAACCACTTCTTCATGTAGACATTTCATTTGGCACTAATTCTGTTTACCTGAATCTATCGACAGAGCCTACCCCCTGCTCAGATCCAATTACCTAACAGAGATAAGATAGTATT
>NW_016853831.1:0-796 GCF_001698545.2 Rhinopithecus bieti | reverse complement strand
CTAAAACCTGTAAGTGGTGGCCCCAGGCCTCTCCTTGAGGGTGTCTCCCCACCCCCCCATCCCCTCCACCCCGTGTCTCCGGGGGACGCATGCGCTCCTCCTCTGCTCATCCCAGCTGGGTCCCTGTGCCTGAAAATGGAGCCGAATCCTCTTTCAGGAATGCTTTAGATTTTCATGAAAACACGGCCCGGCTTCCCAAGAACAGCTGCCCTTTGCAGGGGCTTTCCCGACCCCTGTGTGGTTAAAGGAGCTGGCGCTCCACATTCCACAGGTGGAGACGAGAAGGCCCCGGCTGCTGGGTGACTCCCCTGAGCGCAGAGTCCGGGAGCCTGGGACTCAGCCCCCTTCTGCCTCCTCAGGAAGCCTCTAAGGGGCTGCAATCTGAGCACCAGGAGGGAGCCTTGAGGCCAGGGATTCGCTCTGGCATCTTAATTACTCACCTGCAAACACATTCTGGCCCCTGAGCCTCAGTTTGTCGTCTGTAAGCGTTGCAATGTCTCCCTCCCAGGGTTTCTGCCTGGATGAAACAAGCCTGCCAGGAGGGGAGGGTGGGCATGGGGGTTGGTCCCCTTCCGTCCCTGCCCCGGGGGTCCCACAACTCCCAGACTGGTCACCCAGGAGGGTCTTGGGGCCTGGGCCGGCGAAGCCTCCTATCTGTCCTCCTCTTCCTCCCCTCCTCTCCTCCTCTTCCTCCTCTTCTCTCTTCTCCCCTTCCCCTTCCCCTCCCCTCCTCCTCCTCCTCTTCCCCTCCCACATCCCCTCTCCCTCCTTCTCTTTCCTCCACCTCCTCCCTCCC
>NW_016853830.1:0-798 GCF_001698545.2 Rhinopithecus bieti | reverse complement strand
CCACTGTGTGGTGTGGGGTGTCGGTCTGCCCCTAGCGGGGGATGTCTCCCAGTTAGACTACTCAGGGATAGGGACCCACTTGAGCAGGCAGTCTGGGTTCTCAGATCTCCACCTCCATGTTGGGAGATCCACTGCTCTCTTCAAAGCTGTCAGACAGAGTCATTTGCATCTGCAGAGGTTTCTGCTCCTTTTTTGTTGTTGTTGTTGTTTAGCTCTGCCCTGTCCCCGGAGGTGGAGTCTACAGAGAGTGGCAGGCCTCTTTGAGCTGCTGTGAGCTCCACCCAGTTTCAGTTTCCCAGCGGCTTTGTTTACCTACTTAAGCCTCAGCAATGGTGGGTGCCCCTCCCCCAGCCTTGCTGGTGTCTTGCCGTTAGATCGCAGACTGCTGTGCTAGCAATGAGGGAGGCTCCGTGGGCGTGGGACCCTCCTGGCCAGGTGTGGGATAAAATCTCCTGGTGTGCCCGTTTGCTAAGACCCTTGATAAAGCGCAGTATTGGGGTGGGAGTTACCTGATTTTCCAGGTGTTGTGTGTCTCAGTTCCCCTGGGTAAGAAAAGGGATTCCCTTCCCCCTTCCACTTCCTAGGTGAGGCGATGCCTCACCCTGCTTCAGCTCTCACTGGTCGGGCTGCAGCAGCTGACCAGCACTGACTTTCTGGCACTACCTAGTGAGTTGTATCCAGTACCTCAGTTGAAAATGCAGAAATCACATGTCTTATGTGTCGCAAGCGCTGGGAGCTGGAGACTGGAGCTGTTCCTATTCGGCCATCTTTCTCTGCCAGAAAACTCCAACGTTATTT
>NW_016853829.1:0-8816 GCF_001698545.2 Rhinopithecus bieti | reverse complement strand
AGTTTCCAATAGTTAACTTTTCAATAGTTTTCCTTTGGTTCTTGAATACTAATCAATAATAACATGTAAGTGAGTGAAAATACAGGCAAAAGAAAGAGGTACATTTTGAAATAGCAAATATACCTGGTAACTTTCATTTTAAGTTTACAGGCCTACTTCACTTTGAAAATGAAAACAACTCCCAAAAAACCAGATCTTGCTCAGATTAATATTAGTCTAAATTTAGAATTTCTTCTACAGCAGGAACTTTACGTTAAATGCATCCAAATCTTTATTTATCACACACCACAGTATAATATAGATTAAAAGTACAACAAACTTAGATTTTAAAAAACCAAATGTCCTTAGGTTAGGTTACACAGCAAGTTAAATATGAGAGCTCGCCAGAGAAAATGAATCTTTACAAACTTCCCCTAAGTCAGAACACTTTCAGAATATAACTTATTTATTTTGCCTGAAGTACCAAAACATCCTAATTCAACACTCATACTCAGAAATGAATAAACAGATTTCTCTAAGTAGAAATTACTTTGAAATCACTGAGGAGAGGCGGTATCTCTCCTGCTTTAAGAGTTAATAATTTACGAAGACTCTGAATTTGATCATGTATCATTTATATAAAAAACGTAAAGATGCTTTCAAAATGACGTCATTATTTGAACAAGAAAGAGCAGCCTTTGTGAGAATATTATTGATGGAAACTCCTAAAATGATACAGGAAGCCCTTACCTAATTCTATTTTAGTGGACAACATTCTTCTATATGATATTTTAAGAGGGGAAATATTTTTTCCACTGCAAGACTTACATTTCAACCACTAGAGAAAAAATTTCAAACCAAAGCTAACAAAATGAGCCATGCTGAGCTGCTACCTCAAGTGGCTGTCATAGATCTATTAACTTACCAGTACATCAATGCAATCATTTTAACATTTTCTGTAAATAATGAAATTTTAAAGATTCTTACTGAAAATCCATGTATATTCAAATCAGAAACAGTATTTTATATATAAATACCACTGAGAAAATGTTATGAGAAGTACATCAAATTAGGCTGTTTGCAATATTTGTTCTCAATATTAAATTATTAAATGAGTCTACGCAGCTTATTAGTTTTAAGCATTTCTAGTATCTAAGCATAAGGGAAGGCTACACCTATTTAAGCTATGAAATAGAAGGTACTATGTTTCTACAAAGACCAATTTCTACTCAAACGTGCTACAACTGACCGATCTAAAGTTGAACTTAATGGTTTATAAATTTACCGATTATTCATTAACCTGGACATTCTACATACATTGGAAGCATCTTTTATTCTTTACCTATTATTACCCATTCATACTGGTCCTAAGGCACTTCTACAAAGAAAACAAATTTTCACAAATTCCTCTAAGTATCTAAAACAGTCCTAGCTGGCAGTAAGAAGAAAAGGAAAGAACATGCTTAACAAAAGCAGTGTGTCTTTTATCTCCAGCCCCTAGAAAAGTGCTTGGCACATGGAATAGGTAACTCAGTAAATGCTTTACAAATAAGTTACTGATCAAAAAACAAATAAGAATTTTGTCAAGTAGTTGATATATAAAGTAGACACTGAAAAGTTCAACTTTCTAATCCTACAGAAATTTATCAAAAAATTTAACAAAAGTATAAACTTTCAGCCAGGCACCACGGCTCACACTCGTAATCCCAGCAATTTGTGAAGCTGAGGCGGGCCAATCACCTGAGGTCAGGAGTTCGAGACCAGACTGGCCAACATGGTGAAACCTGTCTCCACTAAAATACAAAAAATTAGCTGGACATGGTGGCGCTCGCCTGTAGTCCCGCTACTGGGGAGGCTGAAGCAGGAGAATCGCTTGAGCCTGGGAGGCGGAGGTTGCAGTGGGCTGAGAAGACATCTGCATCTCTTAGCCTGGTTCGCGACAGAGCCAGAGACTCTGGCCATCTCAAGAAAATAAAAAATAAAAATAAATAGACTTTCTATGGATCCCATCTCTGTTTGGCGTTGTTCGTAAACTTCTTAAGGATTAGATTTTGTTTAGTATAGTTAGCAGAATTTCAAAGCGTATTTATCGCTGGAGGATGACACAAATGCTTACCGCCGCAGAATGCAACGAACGGATTACAGATTTCTGGGTTTATTTTTCAGGATTTAAAAGTAGTAATTGAACCAGACACTGCCAGAATATCCAATTTCAAAAGGGAGAGATCTTACCCCATAACAACAAAAAGTGGAAAAAAAAAAAAACAAAAAACTAACCAGAGTTCTTTGGAATTTAGTTAACAATCGGTATTGGTATTGGAGGTAAAGATTATTCTTAACATATAAGCCTTGTGTGTATTATCAAAGTGGAATTATACTATTTTAAGAAAAAAACAGGGAAGACTCTGGAGCAAAGTTGTGTTGTTAAAAATGAATTTTTTTAATAAAAAAACAATAGCGAAGGACAGTCTGAACTTAAGGGCTGAACTACCATCATGAGAATATGTGCCTGATCAGGGACATCAATTTCCTAAAAGAGAAGAAAGCTATGGTGAAAATTTAGAAAAACTAACTATTAAAGCCTCCCGTTTTTAGAGCTCAACATCGAGCCAAATTCCACTTATCAGTATGTATTTTCTCTTCATCCTTTTGCCGAAAGTATACCATCCGAAAATGTTACTGGTATTCAAGTTAGTCCACGTTAGATATACACTATCAAGTATTTGAGAAAAGACAAGCAACAGATAACCCATAATGTGTTCATGCTCCCTAAGGTTTAGAAGATGAGTAAATAGATGAAAAAGAAAACGATCATACAGACTATATATATTTAGAGTAGTTAATCCACTATGAATAAAAGATAAAAGGAGAATCCAGAATACGACAGTTGCATAAACCACATTGACTATAAAAAAAGGATAAAGGCCCAACCTAAGGCGAGGAGGAAAATAAACTTAAAAATGGTTAATTTGGCCCGGCCACGGTGGCCACACCTGACAATCTCAGCACTTTGGGAGGCGCCAAGGCAGGTGGGACGTCACCTGATCAGGATGTCGAAGACCAGCCTGGCCACCATGGTTGCAACCCATCTCTAATAAAAAACTACAAAAATTAGCCAGCGTGTGGAATGGCACATACCTGTAGTCGCCGCCTTACTTGAGGCTGAGGCCCAAGGAGAATCGGCTTGGAACCCGGGAGGCGGAGGGTTGCAATGAGCGCGATCACACCACTGCCGCTCGGCAGCCTGGGCAAACGCGGAGCGAGATTCCGTTCTCAAAAAGAAAACTAAATAAGAGGTGGAAAGGCTTAAATTTAGCAGGTGGTTGAAAAGGAAAAAGGCGGAGTATATGTCATTAAAAAAAAACCTTTAGTAAAAGTTAATTTTAACAAACAAATCTCTAAATTACTCTAACAATACTGTTTTTCATAGATAACCTATCCATTTACTTTTACTCTGCTAGTGTGCTTCTTCATTTTGGCTAGCTTATTGAAATATTAGCCGTTGATCCTTGTAGAAATGACAAGAAATTTGAAAGACCTATAAGGTACTCGGAAAAAAAATAAAAAGCGATAATCTTCCTACTATGATATTTTCATTCTAGGATCTTGGAGGTTGTGTTATATTCTTAAGAGTGAACTCAGAAAAGATGAACATGATGAAGGGCCAGGGCCCAGCGTGGTGGTTCATGCCTGATAAATTTTGCAGCTTTTGAGAGCCAAGGCAGGCGGAGTCACTTTGAGCCAGGAGTTCAAGACCACCTGCCAAGCATGGTGAAATCCTGGGGGCTCTTACCTAAAATATAAAAATTAGCCAGCGTGTGGATGAGGTATGTACTGCTAATCCCAGCTTACTTGGAGGCCTGAAGCACAAGAATTCACTTTGAACCCGGAGGCGAAAGGTTGCAGTGAGCCAAAGACTCTCGCACCTGCATCTCCAGCTGGGTGACAGTGCACAGACTCCGTCTCAAAAAAATCCAAATTAAATACACCCTACTCCCTCTCGCAAAGAAAACGCATAGCCAACAAAACACACGTTTTTGCGAATGTAGGTTGCGCGTTTACATTAATTGCCTTTGGGCGCGTCTTTATCCATTTATGACAAGCGACAAATGAATATATTCAGGTCAACAATGTGGAAATAAAAAAAGATGTTAAATAATTAAATGTAAAAGAATTATCAAGCAAGAATCATCAATGGATGGCCTAAAATTAATGAAAGCTATGAGAAACAAGATTATTTAATAGTCTCAAAATATTTCCCCCCAAGGATAACTTTGCTTATTACGAAAAGTGGAAAAAATAGTAACTTGCATAGTTCAGAAACCTGGCACGGCAGCTTCCTGTAATCAATTATGAATTCAAGATGGACATCCACCAATAATGGGGGATGGATCATAATCATGTACCTCCTCTAATCTACACAGCTGATAAGAGAGCAGTGACACCATCACTTCTGTCATATCCTTGCCACAAATGCACACACACAGATTGAGGACCAACACACTTAACTAGCCTTCTTCAAAAGTGTCAAAGTCATGAAAAGGAAAGAAAGAAATGAAGAGGCAGGCCTAGATTAAGGGATTAAGGAGATATGGACAACAGAGTCCACAATATGCGAATTCGCTAAACTGCGATCCCTGGACCAGAAAAAAGATCATCTTAATAGACAACGTCAAAATTCCATAAAATTGTTTAGTTTTGGGGGGAGGTTAGTTGGTATTACTTGTCCTGACCTCTGCACTTCCTGGACTTCCTCGTGACTATGCCGTCCGTATACGCGCATGATACGAACATTGAGGCTGCCGGTTTGGACAGGGTAGTATGGTGATATCGTGAGCTGAAATACGTACGATATAGATGTGGGATGTATTGTCACTGTGTATGTACAGCTGGGTGCTCGTGCTGGATATATATGTAGGTATGTAGTGTCTCATATCTTAGGCATAGGGTGTGGCCTTCTGTCGGCCCAGGCTGTGCAATACACTGGCCCACAACCTGTGGCTCACTGCAACCCTTCCACAACCCCCCCCGCCCCGCCCCCTCCCTGACACGGAGTCAACTTCCCCACCTCAGCCTCGACTAACAGGGCTGGGACTACAGGGACCCACCACACCGATGCTTGGCCCTAATTTTTGCTAACGACAGAGTTCTCCAACATGTTGGCCCAGGCTGGTCTTTGACTCCTGGGCTCAAGTAATCTGCCTGCCTCAGCTCTCCCAAAAAGTGGTGAGAATTACAGGCGCTAGCCACCACAACAGGCCTGTGTACCTAAATATTTTGGCCACTTTTGGTAGAGGTCTAAAATTAATTCCAAATAGAAAGTTTGAAAATAAAAAATGTAGAACAAAACATCCTGATATACGGTCTAACTCAACTACCCATGCTAATCTACTCCGCTCTGTGAGATACATACAAGAAACATAAAGTCCATCATTCAGGATGAAAGAAATTTGTCCACCAAAAGCCTAATCCATATAGAAAGATGCATATGTCATGTCTGTACTAACAGCAGAAAAGAAACAGATGAAAGGCTTTTTTCTTTCCCTTTGTAACTGTGTAGAGAACCTTTCAATTCAGAAGCAATATTTGGAGTAATTCTATATATAAGAGAAAAATCTCTCCCTTACAAATTAGAAAAATAAAACAATGTTTTCATCTAAACACGCAAGTGTGGAAACTTATACTCCAGATACACGCACAGCATATCTGGAACACGGAGTGGAATAAAAAAGCAAAAGTTCTTCTCCAATTTACATGATCATGTATATTTATTCCTGCATTATTAAAACTGAAGACTTTCTGCTCATTTTTTTCTTCAAAATTTTCACAGGAAATAGAGTTTAATGCCATAAATACCCTTCTTCCTTTTTTTAAATTAAAATTCAAGAGATAAACTCCCAAATAATTTATTAATACCTTCACTTACAAAGTTGGTTACAGGTAAATATTCATAACTTTTGTTTTAATTTTTAATTTACTGAGAGCTTAGTATATGGCAGGTAGTGTATTATGCTTTTAAAAAAGAGAGACAAGGTCTTCCTATGATGCCCAGGCTGGAATGCAGTGGCTATTTACAGGTACAATCATGGCACACTACAGCCTCAAACTCCTGGGTTCAAGCAATCCTCATGTCTCAGCTACCCAAGTAGCCAGAACTACAGGAACTCAACACTGCGTGCAGTATTATTATGCATTGTATTATGCATTTTATATATACTGCCTCACTCAATCATTAGAATAACCCTATAATATATGAAATATTGTTATCATCACTTTACTTGATAAGGAAACTGAGGCACAAAGTGGTGAACTAACTCACCTAAGATCACATGCCTAGTGAAGAACAGGAAATTCAAAATCAGTTTGACTCTAGGGCTCTGAGGTTTAATTTACATTTTTCTAAATCATATTATTTTGATTAACAACTGAGTACTTCTTTTTAAATACTCAGTATATGGACTGGGGCTGGGCACAGTGGCACATGTCTGTAATCCCAGCACTTTGGGAGGCCAAGGTGGGCGGATCACTTGAGGTCAGGAGTTCGAGACCAGCCTGGCCAACATGGCGAAACCCTGTCTCTACTAAAAATACAAAAATTAGCCGGGAGTGCTGGCACAGGCCTGTAGTCCCAGCTACTCGGGAAGCTAAAGCAGGAGAATTGCTTGAACCCGGGAGGCAGAGGTTGCAGTGACTCAAGATCGCATCACTGCACTCCAGCCTGGGTGACAGAGTGAGACTCCGTCTCAAATAAATAAATAAATACTTAGTATAGGATAAAAGCTAGAATAAATATACTGTTTTAAATAGAATTCTGAAACAACTTCAAATTCATTTAAATATACATCAATTGACAGTTAAGCAAGCTAAGCTTAAGTCATGCAAGTTAACTTGTTTTGCCATTTCTATCAACATATGAAATGCAGAATTTTACAAGACAGTAAAACTATATAAAACTATGGAGTTTTACAAGACAGTAAAACTTTGAAATAAAGTGTAGCAAAATTTAACAACTTAATATCATCAAGATAATCTAGGAAAAAATGTTTCTATTGAAACTAAAAAGCCCATATCTAAACATGTTAAAATGATAATCAGAAATTCCTTTCACCTTTTAAGAATCTGCAAAACCAAGACACAAAAGGATTTTTTCTAACTAGAATTTCTAGTTTACCTGATCCGTATCTATTGATTTGCATAATATGTAAGATAGACTTTTAAATGTATAAGAACTTCATAATTTGAGTTTTATTATCCTAACATAATATAAACACCATTTCTGTTATAAGCATGATTAAAATGACAATCTGAAAATGATAAATTGGATTCAGAGCTCAATTCTGTTTAAAGACCCAGAGAAACAGTCTTTAGTAATCTGTACGAATGCTGTATAGCTGACCTGAATTTTAATATATTTTAAGTATTACTTATGATAGCTTACAATGTATCTATTCAAGTTCCTCCATATATAAGATGAAAGGTCATTACCTTATCTCAATTTGAATTTAATAAAAAAAATATGATATTAGACATCTGCAGAAGCAATCAACATTTTAGTTAAAACAGGGTGCTTTCCAATTCTTTACCAATAAAGTAGGGTAGGTTTTGTAAAACACAGAACACATCTACTTACAAATAAATCCTTTAATCTACTCTATCGTATTATAACTTACAAAGCAACTGGGCCTAAAGTGACAAGGAAATATCAGTAGCTTCCACCAATCTCAGAAGGCATCCTCGACCTTAGGGCCCATGTCAGCAAACTGTCAGAAATTAAGAAAGCCTGAGCTGGGCACAGCGGATCAGGCTTGTAATCCCAGCACATTGGGAGGCTGAGGAGAGAGGATCTCTTGAGCTCAGGAGTTCAAGACCAGCCTAAGCAACATGGTGAAATCCTATCTCTACAAAAAATTAGCCAGGCGTGGTTGTACACACCTGTAGTCCCAGCTACTTGGGGAGGCTGAGGTGGGAGGATGGCTTGAGCCCAAAGAGGCAGAGGTTGCAGTTAGCCGAGATCACACCATTGCACTCCAGCCTAGGGAACAGGGCCAGATCCTGTCTCAAAAAAAAAAAAAAAAAAAAGGCAAGAAAAGCAAACAAGCAACCAAGCTAGCTGTGTTTGTCAACTACTCATCAGGTAGTTGATTTCTATACAGTAATGAGGCTACAAACCAGAAAAATTGTAAATATCCAACATGATAGTCTAAATTTAAATCCTGGAAAAAATAATTTGAATCCTGCTACCTTACTGACTTATCACAGTTTCCACAGTTATTTCCACTTTCCAAACATTTTAGTAATAAAATTTTGATGTGACTAATCCACATCTGGAAAGTAAAATGTTGCCAAAAAGAAAATGAAACGGTATTAAGAAAGAAGAATACCACCCCACCATCAAATTAACAATTTTAAAAATATGCTTTAAGTATGCGGAGTCTAGTTAACGTTGTAATAACTATCAGTAAAACTTCGCAAAAGCCACAAAGGATCTTAGTTTATGTCTTTGAAAGTGCTAATATTACTAGAACTCAAGTTCTTTATTTGGCAGGCTCCATTAAGAAATAAAGCAGCCAGGCACGGTGCCTCGCGCCTGTAATCCCAGTACTTTGGGAGGCCAGGGTGGGTGGATAACCTGAGGTCAGGAGTTCAAGACCAGCCTGACATGGTGAAACCCCATCTCTATACTAAAAACACAAAATTTAGCCGGGCGTCATGGTGCATGCCTGTAATCTCAGCTACTTGGGGGGCTGAGGGAGGAGAATTGCCTGAACCTGGGAGACAGAGGTTGCAGTGAGTCGAGATTGCGCCACTACACTCCAGCCTGGGCAACGAGAATGAAA
>NW_016853828.1:0-301 GCF_001698545.2 Rhinopithecus bieti | reverse complement strand
AAGTTTTGGCCGGGCGCGGTGGCTCAAGCCTGTAATCCCAGCACTTTGGGAGGCCGAGACGGGCGGATCACGAGGTCAGGAGATCGAGACCATCCTGGCTAACACGGTGAAACCCCGTCTCTATTAAAATACAAAAACTAGCCGGGCGAGGTGGCAGGCGCCTGTAGTCCCAGCTACTCGGGAGGCTGAGGCAGGAGAATGGCGTAAACCTGGGAGGCGGAGCTTGCAGTGAGGTGAGATCTGGCCACTGCACTCCAGTCTGGGCGACAGAGCAAGACTCTGCCTCAAAAAAAAAAAAAAG
>NW_016853827.1:0-570 GCF_001698545.2 Rhinopithecus bieti | reverse complement strand
AGATTTGCTTGAACCCCGGGGTTGGAGGTTGCAGTGAGCCAAGATTGTGCCGATGCACTCCAGCCTAGGTGACAGAGCAAGACTCCATCTCAGGCCGGGCGCGGTGGCTCAAGCCTGTAATCCCAGCACTTTGGGAGGCCGAGACGGGCGGATCGCGAGGTCAGGAAATCGAGACCATACTGGCTAACACGGTGAAACCCCGTCTCTACTAAAAATAAAAAAAAACTAGCCGGGTGAGGTGGCGGGCGCCTGTAGTCCCAGCTACTCGGGAGGCTGAGGCAGGAGAATGGCGTAAACCCGGGAGGCGGAGCTTGCAGTGAGCTGAGATCCGGCCACTGCACTCCAGCCTGGGTGACAGAGCGAGACTCCGTCTCAAAAAAAAAAGAAAAAAAGAGACAGGCAGATAATTTAAGGAAGAGAAGCATCAAGTGCCACATGATCATGGACAGGCCTGATTTGTGTGCTGCTTCCATGACAGCATCTGGAGGGAGTCATAGATCTCTGTGCCCATACCTTTGAAGTGACTCTAGTTAAGGGTTCAAAAACCAGAGTAAGTGACATCTAATGATT
>NW_016853826.1:0-302 GCF_001698545.2 Rhinopithecus bieti | reverse complement strand
TCCCAAAGATTCCTTTGCAGATTCCACGAAAACAGTGTTAGCAAACATCTCCTTGAAAAGTGTATTGTAACCTTGCAAGGTGAACTCACCCGTCATGAGGCTGTTTCTCAGAAATCTTGTTTCTAATTTTTATCTGAGGATATTTCCGTTTTCACCATGTTCCTCAATGCACTCTAGAATATCCCATTGCAGATTCCACGAAAAAACTGTTAGCAAACTTCACAATGAGAGTTCTGGTGTAACTCTGTGAGATGAACTCACCCACCAAAAAGAAGTTTCTCAGAAATCTTCTTTTAGTTTTT
>NW_016853825.1:0-217 GCF_001698545.2 Rhinopithecus bieti | reverse complement strand
GTAGGTGTGCCTTATTCTTTTTTTTTTTTTTTTTTTTTTTTTTGGATGGGGTTTTCTTTTTTGCCACACTACAGTGCCACAATCTTGGCTCACTGCAATCTCCGCCTCCCAGGTTCAAGCAATTCCCCTGCCTCAGCCTCCCAAGTAGCTGGGATTATAGGCGCCTGCCACCCTGCCAAGCTAATTTTTTGTATTTTAGTAGAGATGGGGTTTCACC
>NW_016853824.1:0-570 GCF_001698545.2 Rhinopithecus bieti | reverse complement strand
ATGAAGATAACAATTTATATATAAATGTAATTGGACTTTTAAGTTCATTATTGTCTGTTATGACCCAGTCACTGTATTAGGTACTCAACATCTTGTGCAGGTTTTTAAAAAACTTTGTGCTTAAATTATTTACTCATCTATAAACTGGGCATAAATTAATTGCTATTAATAGGATCATGAGAATTCAACAGCATAATTTATACAAAATCATTTGGATAGTGCCTTGATACATAATATGCATGCATGCATTATTAGAGTTTTATTATTTACATCTTACAAACTTTATGAATAGCTACCATTTTCATAACTCCATTACTAATCATCCTCTGTAATAACTCTTTTCATCACCCATTGACTTAAATTATTTACCATACGTTTCCTAGAAAATGATGTTTGTCCGTGTTAAACTGAACCTACTTAAAATTGTACCATAGTTTCTATCCAAAATACAAGATTTTTGCTACTATGTGATTTGCAGGTACTAATGCTTTATTATTATTTTTTTTAATTAATTAATTTATTTTTATTATACTTCAAGTTCTAGGGTACATGTGCATAACGTGCAGATTT
>NW_016853823.1:0-223 GCF_001698545.2 Rhinopithecus bieti | reverse complement strand
TGTGAAAATGCTTTCTGAAGTGTGGATTCATCTCACAGAGATAAACCTTTCTTTTGATTCAGCAGGTTGGAAACACTCTTTTCATAGAATCTGTGAAAGGACATTTCGTAGTCCTTTGAGACCTATGGGATAAATCTGAATTTCCACAGATAAAAACTAGTAAGAAACTATCTTTGAAACTGCTTTGTGATGTGTGGATTCGTCTCACAACTTTAAAACTTTC
>NW_016853822.1:0-570 GCF_001698545.2 Rhinopithecus bieti | reverse complement strand
TGAAATATAAAATATCATACTGGAAACTGAACTCCCTTGGAAAGACAGCTACATATTAGAATATGTATTGTGCATGTTGAATGGACCTTTAAAGTTGGCCAATGACTCCCTTTCTATCTCTAAGTAAATATGCTCTTTTAAATTAAATCTTCAAGCCTTTGCTTGTTCCTTTTGGAAATAGTTATATTCTAGGAAATTTCTTAATTCCTGTTATTTCTCATTTCAGGTAAGAACAGTTAATTATTCTGCCTGTGTTTAGACAGTATTATTTGCAAAACTCCATTGTGCCACTATCATAGTTCATTGCAATTCCCATTAAATAGATAATTTCCAGGTTAATTTGTGTTTCTCTAGGTCACACTGCAGTAGAATTTTAAGTAAGTCATTTCTCCAGTCTTCCTTCTTGCTCACTGTTTAAGGGCTTCAAACTCCCTTCATTTTTGTTATTTTTTTCAATTATTTCTTTCATGATTTTGTGCAATATAGTGACAATAAATGAGGTTTGTGCAGTCGGGAAGGAACCAAGTTAAATCCTGGTTATATCACCTATCAGCTTTTGATCTTGGCCAA
>NW_016853821.1:0-570 GCF_001698545.2 Rhinopithecus bieti | reverse complement strand
AAGAATATGCCAAATTAGAGAATCAATAATTAAATTTTTTAATTCATCCAATTATCCATAGCTTTATTGCTATGCCAATCACATTTTCAATTTTTTTTTGTACAAATTGACAAGATGATTCTAAATATTTGTGGAAGTACAAAGGTCCAAGGATTTTGAAGTCTCTCCTGAAGAGAAATATTCATATTGGAATGAACTGCTTTACCTGAGACCAAGAACTATTATAAAGCTAGTACAATTGGTATAGCAAAAAAAACTGTAATTAAGACAGTTCATTTGAGAGAGAATTCATTATATTAACTAATAAAACCATTCAGAAAGGACAGTAAGGGTCTCATGAACATATAACAATTCAATAACTGAACATAGAAGAGCAAATCAGATTGGGAAGTGTGCATTGTTTAACAAATAGTGTTAAGCTCACTGGAGTGAAATGAACCACATCTCTACTGCACTACATTCAAAAGAAAGTCCATACTTAGTACAGAAAACAAAGCTTGACAAGTGTTATAAAACAGTACTGGAGATAATATTAGTAAAATAAAAGATAAGAATGGAATTTTTTTTTTT
>NW_016853820.1:6803-9799 GCF_001698545.2 Rhinopithecus bieti | reverse complement strand
AACATGGCAAAACCCCGTCACTACTAAAATACAAAAATTAGCCTGGCATGGTGGTGCATGCTTGAAGTCCCAGCTACTTGGGTGGCTGAGGCAGGAGAATTGCTTGAACCCGGGAGGCAGAGGTTGCAATGAACCGAGATCACGCCACTGCACTCCAGCCTGAGCGACAGAGCAAGGCTCCGTCTCAAAAAAAAAAAGAAAAATCAAATACAGCAATTTGTTTTTTAAAAAACAAGTCTCTGGCCGGAAACGGTGGCTCAGGCCTGTAATCCCAGCACTTTGGGAGGCCGAGGCAGGAGGATCACCTGAGATCAGGGGTTCGAGACAAGCCAGGGCAACATGGTGAAACCCCATCTCTACTAAAAATACAAAAAGTAGCTGGGAGTGGTGGTGGATGCCTGTAGTCCCAGCTACTCAGGAGGCTGAGGCAGGAGAATCGCTTGAACCCAGGAGGCGGAGGTTGTAGTGAGCCGAGATCGGGCCACTGCACTCCAGCCTGGTAGACAGAGCCAGACTCTGTCTCAAAAAAAAAAACAAAAATCAAGTCTCCCATAATCCCATAACATTGACAATGTTGGGAACGTTCTTCCACTTGTCTTCCAAACTAACATTCATATAGTAATAATAATGATAATTAATATGAAAAAATATCCTCCAGTTACAGCAAGAAGATGTGAAAGGTTGGGAAAGGACACCTCTGATTCTGAGATCAAAAGATGCTGAGAGACCCAGCGAGGCTTAAGCTTCAGGGCCCTTCGGCCCCACCTGCTGGCCGGAGACGGGTAGCGCTGCCCCAGCCGCTCAGTGCTTATGGGGCTGCCAGTCCCGTTTCCACCTCCTGTCAGAGAGATGGGATGGGGGTGGCGGGGAAGAGGAGGCCGCTGAGGCCCCGCATGGGAGCTGCAGAGCTGGGGCAAACCTGGGGCTCTGGGCAGGTCTGCCCCAGGCAGTATACTGTGGAGAATGAAACTTTTCTAAATGATCAATAAAAAAGCCAAGGTGCAGTCAGCTGTGCTGGAGGAAAGACTGAATTATCTTGCTATTCTCTCTATAGACAAATTATGAACTTATATGGAGACCAAAGGGTATGCAGTCAAAAAACGTAGGAAGAAAAATGAGTACAGAGCTGTGTCACGAAGTTAAATAATACTAGCAACAATAATATAACAGGCCAGGTGTGGTGGCTTACATTTGTAATCCCAGCGCTTTGGGAGGCCAAGGCGGGCAGATCACTTGAGGTCAGGAGTTCGAGACCAGCCTGGGCAACATGGTGAAACCCCAGCTCTACTAAAAATACAAAATTATCTAGCTGGGGTGGCATACACCTGTAATCGCAGCTACTCAGGAGGCCGAGGCAGGAGACTGCAGTGAGCCACGATCGTGCCACTGCACTCCAGCCTGGGCAACAGAGTGAGACTCCATCCCAAAAAAGAAAATAAAATTGGCACGTGCACACCAATAGGAAGAGTGGGAACTGGGTCCCCATGTGCTGAAAGGATGATCAGGAAGGGGCTGTAATAATTGCTTAGTGCACTTTGCGAAGGCTTCCTGGACGACGGGTATTTTTGAGACTTAATTAAAATCAACAAACAAAAAGATGTGAGAGGTGCAGTAAAAGCATCTGGGAGAAGGAGGTTGAACCTAAGAATGAGATATGTCAAGGAATCCATGATGGCTATAGTTATCCCAATGACTCTCATGTAAACTCAAGCTGGTCTTCTTTTATATTCGGTTGTGCTCACAGACCTGGCCTAGTTCCTGGCACACAGGAGATGCCCAATCAGTGTTTGTTGAACAGGCTGGGCACGGGGGCTCACACCTGTAATCCCAGCACTTCGGGAGGCCGAGGCAGGTGGAACATTTAAGGTCAGGAGTTCGAGACCACCTTGGCCAACATGTCAAAACCCCATCTCTACTAAAAAAAATTACAAAAATTAGCCGGGCATGATGACATGCGCCTGTAATCCCAGCTACTAGGGAGGCTGAGGCAGGAGAATCCACTTGAACCCAGGAAGTGGAGGTTGCAGTGGGCTGAGATCATGCTACTGCACTCCAGCCTGGGCAACAGAGCAAGACTCCATCTCTTAAAAAAAAAAAAAAAGTTTGCGGAATTACTAAAACAGTAAGCAGAATTCCTGGCTTAGCAATACCAGGAAGTTATAGGAAACCGATGTCATCTCAATAGCTTTCTAACTATTAGAACTGACCATTAAAGAGTGCCCGTAATAGCTATCAAACACCTCAAAAGTGCCAGGAACTAGGCTGAACTCTTTATATACATTGTCTCATGTTAGCTTACAATAGCTGTTGAAGAATCATTGTCCCTATTTATTTATTTATTTATTTTGAGATGGAGTCTTGCTCTATCACCCAGGCTGGAGTGCAGTGGTGTAGTCTCGGCTCACTGCAACCTCCACCTCCCAGGTTCAAGCGATTCTCCTGCCTCAACCTCCCAAGTAGCTGGGATTACAGGTGTCTGCCACCACGCCCGGCTAATTTTTATATTTTTTTAGTAGAGGTGAGGTTTCACTGTGTTGGCCAGGCTGGTCTCGAACTCCTGACCTCTCGTGATCTGCCTGCCTCGGCTTCCCAAAGTGTTGGGATTACAGGCATGAGCCACCATGCCCAGCCTGTCCCCATTTAAAAATAAGGAAGTTCCAGGTTCAGTTCGATTAAAACATAAAATAAAAATTAGGAAACTAGGCATGGTGTCTCTCATACCTGTAATCTCAGCACTTGGAGTTCTGAGATGGATGATAGCTTGAGGCCAAGAGTTCGAGACCAGCTTTGGCAACATAAACCTTTTAGATTTAACCTTTCATTTCCTACTTTCTATACTGTTTGAATTTTCCAATCTTCCACATGCATTATTTTTAAATGTCACTGAGAATTAACTGGGAAGGAAGATTATGGCTAATTTCAAAAATATTTATATTGTGTACATACTTGTATTTTTTTGGTGAAACCTTGTCTGTACCAAAAAAAAAAAAAAAAAA
>NW_016853820.1:0-2994 GCF_001698545.2 Rhinopithecus bieti | reverse complement strand
ATATATATATATATGTATATATATACACAAAAATTAGCCAGCTATGGTGGCTCATGTCTGTAGCTCCAGTTACTCAAGAGGCTGAGGTGGGAGGACCGCTTGAGCCTGGGAGGCGGAGCTTGCAGCAAGCTGAGATCACGCCTCTGCACTCCAGCCTGGGCGACAGAGCGACACTCCGTCTCAAAAACAAAAACTCCTTTATTTTTTATTAACTTCTTTTCTAATAATATATTTACTTTTTTATTTTATTATTATTATTTTGAGACGGAGTTTCACTCTGTCGCCCAGACTGGAGTGCAGTGGTGCGATCTCGGCTCACTGCAAGCTCTGCCTCCCGGGTTCACGCCATTCTCCTGCCTCAGCCTCCTGAGTAGCCGGGACTACAGGCGCCCGCCACCTCGCCCGGCTAACTTTTTTTGTATTTTTAGGAGAGACGGGGTTTCACCGTGTTAGCCAAGATGGTCTCGATCACCTGACCTGTGATCCGCCTGCCTCCACCTCCCAAAGTGCTGGGATTACTGGTGTGAGCCTCCACTCCCGGCCTTACATTTTAATTATCACAAAATAATACATATTTGTGGAAAAAAATAAAATAAAAGATTAACACAGCACTGAAGGGTATAAGGGTGAAAAGTAAAATTCCTCTTCCCTACCCTAACTTCTCAGTCCCACTTCCCAGGATTGAGTTTCTACTTATCTATTTATCTATCTATCTATTTATTTATTTATCTATCTATCTATCTATCTATCTATCTATCTATCTATCTATTTATTTATTTATTTATTTATTTATTTTTCAAGGCAAGGTCTTGTTCTGTCACCCAGGCATGATCGTGGCTCACTGCTGCCTCAACCTCCCAGACTCAAGCAATCCTCCTGCCTCAGCCTCCCCAGTAGCTAGGACTACAGGGGTGTGCCACCACACCTGGCTAATAAAAAAAATTTTTTGTGTGTGGAGACAGGATCTCCCAATGTTGCCTAGGCTGGTCTTGAACTCTTAGGTTCAAGGGATCCTCACACCTTGGCCTCCCAAGGTGTTGAGATTACAGGCATGAGACATCATGCCTGTCCCAGAATTGGGTTTCTTATATGTCCTTCCTGGATATTTTTTTATACATATGCAAACATATACATATATAGTCAGTATAGATCCTTTTTAAAATCATACAGATGTGCTTTTAGTATACATCCTGTTGGGCAGTTTGCTTTTTCCATTTCACAACATCTTGAGGGACCTCTTTCTATGCTATTTAGAGCCACAGATTTTTTCTGTTGGGGTCTAGGTTTCCTTTGAATCAATGCACCCCAGTTTATTTACCAGTGAAGAGGCACCCTCAGGAACCTTGAGTGGTTGAGGGCACAGCACACAGGCATGATGAGCTCACTCAGGCAGGAGTCTCCCAGGCACACCTGGGAAAGGGCAGAGAGGCCGTGTCCCAGAAGGTGGCTGTGCTGGGTCATGCTAAAGAAAAAAATGACTCAGTATTACTTTGTTGTTGTTGTTGTTGTTGTTGTTGTTGTTTGAGACGGAATTTCTCTCTTGTTGCCCAGGCTGGAGTGCAATGCCATGATCTCAGCTCACTGTAGCCTCCGTCTGCCAGATTCAAGCAATTCTCCTGCCTCAGCCTCTGGAGTAGCTGGGATTACAGGTGCCCACCACCACACCTGGCTAATTTTTTGTATTTTAGTAGAGACAGAGTTTCGCCATGTTGGTCAGCCTGGTCTCGAACTCCTGATTTCAGGTGATCTGCCCATCTCGGCCTCCCAAAGTACTGGGATTACAGGCATGAGTCACCATGCCTGGCCAAGTGATAACTATTAAAGCACAGCAAGGAAGACTTCATCTAGGACCCTCGTGATAGGTATAGAGCCCATAGCATCAGGTCTTGTAGTGGGAGAGAAATGCTGGGCTCAACTCCAAACACAGCATGGGCAGGGGGGCATTTGTAGTCAAGGAGCAGGGTAGGGTCAGTGGATGGAAAATTACTAATAGGAAACATCAAAGTATGGGTGATTCCGGCTAAACCTAACTAACAGATTCTTGCTGAAGACAGGCCAGGGTGAACAGACATTACCTGGAGGGTGGTGGAGGATGAGGAACCAGACAGGATATTGAGGGTGGCTAGATAGAAGGAGTTGGGGTTCTTGCTAATTTGACAGGATTTTACAAGGAAGTGCACAGATGGGCCTAGAACGTGTTTCAGAAGCCTGACTAAAGTTTGACCAAGCAAAGACCGTTTGTCTGTAATTATTCCTCTCCCCAGTGATAGCTAGGTAAGGGTTTGAGTCACAGAGTTAGAAGGAAACTAGCAGTCCAGTGCCCTCACTATATGGATGAGAAATCAGGGGTTAAGTGTTGGCCCAAGCCACTGCAAGCTAATGGAAGGGCCCATACTTGACCCAAAGTCCCACTCTCCCAGGCGACCCACCAGATCTGCCCTGGATATCAATCCCTCCCCGGCCTGGCGCCCCACCTGGAAACTATGGCAGCCTGGCCTTCCATCAGAGAAAGATGGGTTCTCTGGTCCTGCACCCAGTGTCAGAGCCCCAGGGACAGCAAACACCAAGGATCCAAATAGGCATGGAAAAGCTTTGAAAACCATTGAGGGGTCCTCATGGGCAGTGGGGATGTGGCAGCGAGTGCCCTAACTTTGAGCAGCTTCTTTGAGGGGTGAATTCATCTGACCAAGAGATTTTAAAATAATGCCTAGCCAGGTGTGGTGGCTCACACCTGTAATCCCAGCACTTTGGGAGGCCAAGGCGGGCAGATCACGAGGTCAGGCGTTTGAGACCAGCCTGGCCAACATGGCGAAACCCCATCTCTACTAACAATACAAAAAATTTGCCAGGCATGGTGGCAGGTGCCTGTAATCCCAGCTACTTGGGAGGCTGAGGCAGCAGAATCGCTTGAACCCGGAGGTGGAGGTTGCAGTGAACTGAGATGGCACCACTGTACTCCAGCCTGGGCAACAAGAGCAAAACTGTGTCTCAAAA
>NW_016853819.1:0-2777 GCF_001698545.2 Rhinopithecus bieti | reverse complement strand
CTGGAGCTGTTCCTATTCGGCCATCTTGCTCCCCCAGGACTATTATCTTATTGAGTACATAACCATCAAGTTTGTGGTAACTCACTATATACAAAACTTGCATTCAAATAATCATTGAAAACAAAGCCAACTCTCCCTATGGTAATGTCAATCATTGTGAGAAAAATATAAGCCATCTCTCATCATATAGAAGACATTAATGTTGTTAAAACACTTAAGTAGGCCTCCTAGAGCTGCTATATAAATTATTAATAGATTTCTCAAAAGAAAATGCCTTTTAGAGAAAAGGATTAAGAATAAGAAATTTAAAAAAATAATTTTGATTGAGCTAGGCAGAATAATATGGATTGAATATGTCAAGGGAAATGAGAAAGAAGATACTGCACATCGTCATTATTGGAATTTCACAAAACCCACCAACTCTAAGACGTCTTTCCCAGTGGCTTGTCTCAAAACTTATTCCCTTGGAGTCCGTCCTTTGGATTAGATTCCATTTTTATAACAGTATTAGATTGTTTCAGATTACCAATTATTATTTTGGAATTGAAGTAAAGAGCACAAAGTTGATGGGGCACCAGAAAATTTTAATTGAAGTGAGAAGAGATAAGTACAAGGACTGATTACAAAAGAAAATTATTGTGTCTTGTTTTCTGCATAATCGGAGCATGCTTAGGTGATGTGCTTCCTTGGGAAGCTCTGTGTAGCTAGGGCGGTACATAAGGGAAAAGTTTACAATTACATAGAGTGTTTCAAAAGGAAGAAAATGATGACAAATTACTTACCTGGTGATAGGGAAGAGCACTGTATTGTAAGTTGTAGTGAAAAGACCTGGCCTCTACTACTTGCTTTGCAATTTATAACATTTCAGACCTTGAACACATCACTTTACTTCTGAAATTCAGTTTCTTCATCTGATAAGTGACTACTAATTTCTTAGGTCCCTTCTAGTCAAAATGACATACTTCTACTTCATAGCTTTCCCTAAAGCCTCCCCTGTTGATAGTGATATTTTCATTTATAAGTAAGAAGACTGAGAGGGCATAATAGTTAGGAAATTATCAAGAATTAATTAGGTATGTAAAACCCAAAATGGAAATATTTCTAGGCTCTGGCTTTTTTCTTCCCAATGAAGTATTTTATCCAATACAGACATGAAGTCTTACCAGGTTAAGTCATATTCCCCAGTATTACTGAATTCCTTATCCATTTCCAAGTTTTTGACACATAGTACTGTAGACAATAATAAAATGGGTTGGTAAGTTTCTATTGTCAACAAATCTAGGGTATACTGCTGTTATTGTTGCTGATTGACACTGTCTTTACAATCTATTAGTTTTATAATGTTCAGAAAATATCTAGAGTCTGATTCACACCTTTCGGATGTTATTGAAAAATGATGTCAGATGTTTCTCTCAAAATGAGAGGAACTGACAATTTACACACTTAATAGGTATTTTTATAATTCTGTTTTTTTCTGATTTATTGGGTATATTTTTTATTATGGTGCTTACATATTCAGGTATATCTTGTATGGAGAAAAATCATTACTAGACACATAAAAAAATTGTACCATATGTCCAACTGAAACACGTTCCATTCAGTTTATTTGCCTAATAATTTTTGACCAAGAGTAAAGATAAAGTGCTTTATCTTTACCCAAAGACACTATCCAAAGAACCAATCCAAGGTAAACCCAGAATTGGAAGACGAAAAGAAGGCATTAGATTGAACACAAATTCCACAAGGCATGTGTAGAGAATAACCAAGTTATAGCAGGAATAGGTAACTATAATGTAGGTTACTTACTTTCTGGGAACCTCTATGTCTGACAGTCAATGACACTAATGGACCCCAGAAATACTGTATTTTATTTCAACAAAGAGGTTTATTCTACTCCTACTTCCCTTTTCCTGCCCAAAGCTGATTCAGCAGAGCCACGCTATTGAATGTGTATGAGAGGAGAAGAAATGGCACTGATTTATAGCTCCTGATCCTATCAGTTAAATAGAATTGCTAAAGCCAAGGATTTCTGAAAAATCAGGGTTCTAGAGAAGGTTAATGGACTACTTCATAGGACATATCTGTTATCAAGAAAGAAAGTTAATATTCAATCTTTATATGACAACGTTTCAACATTAATGATTCACTGTGGTAGATGCAAAGTGAAGTCCTTAGTCTCTGAGGACAATATTGTCTTTGCCTATAGCCACTATATAGCAAACATCAAAACACTTCTCTAAGAGCTACTACTTTAGAGAGCATGGCTGACAATCAGCCCCAGTTGCTACACTCCGAAAGCAATCACCCTTTAAAAGTTGAGGTCATGTTTCTCAGGAGCTTCTCCCAGCTGATGACAAAATAACAGTGTTACTAATGTAAGTCCATTCCTTAAAGTTACACTGGTTTCATAATACTACCTGCAAAGTGTTCTCCCATTTTCTGTGATCTGGCAGAGTTTGTAGAGGGTTAGCATTGTCTATTTCTTCAGTGTTTTAAATGATTCATAAATAAAGTTATCTTGGCAAATGTATCTTTCTGTGGGGATATATAATTAATGAATTAAATTTATTTAATATACTATTTCCTTAAGATTGATGTGTATATGGATCAACAGTGTTACTAATGCAAGTCCATTAGTTCTTTTCAGTCATTGACTGGGAGAAGCTCCTGAGAAACATGACTTCAGCTTTTAAAAGGGTGATTGCTTTCGGAGTGTAGCAACTGGGGCTGTCAGTCATGCTCTGTAAAGTAGGAGCTCTTAGAGAAGTGTTTTTATG
>NW_016853818.1:0-317 GCF_001698545.2 Rhinopithecus bieti | reverse complement strand
GTATAGAATATAGATTCAAGAAGTTAATAATGACTTTAAATCACACCAGACATATTTTTAAAAATTTATACAGAAACCTGAAGTAAAGCTGTATTTTTTTTAATCTCAAGCAATTATCACTATTTATCTACCACCTTATCTCACTAATGTCAGTCCAGCTTTCAAAAACTAGTTAATACAAGAAAATTTTCTAGATGTCAGAATTAGTGATATTTCATATTCATTCATACCTAGTAACACAATTTCATCTCCCCTCATCTCCCCTTTACTCTCTTCCCTTCTCCTCCCATCCTGTTAACTCAGATATTCTCAGAGCA
>NW_016853817.1:0-592 GCF_001698545.2 Rhinopithecus bieti | reverse complement strand
GGCCTGGTCACCTACAAAGGGAAGCCCATCAGATTAACAGTGGATATCTCAGCAGAAACTCTACAAGCCAGAAGAGATTGGGGTATAATATTCAACATTCTTTTTTTTTTTTTTTTTTTTGGGTGGGGTTTTGCTTTTTTTCCCGGGCTGGGGGGGAGTGGGGCAATCTTGGCTCACTGCAAGCTCCGCCTCCCAGGTTAACCCCATTCTCCTGCCTCAGCCTCCCTAGTAGCTGGGACTACAGGTACCTGCCACCACGCCCGGCTAATTTTTTTTTTGTATTTTTAGTAGAGACGGGGTTTCACTATGTTAGCCAGGATGGTCTCGATCTGCTGACCTCATGATCTGCCCACCTCCCAAAGTGCTGGGATTATAGGCATGAGCCACTGTGCCCAGCCTCCAATATTCTTAAAGAAAAGAATTCTCAACCCAGAATTTTGTGTCCAGCCAAACTAAGCTTCATAAGTGAAGGAGAAATAAAATCCTTTCCAGACAAGAAAATGCTGAGGGATTTCATTATCACTAGGCCTGCTTTGCAAGAGCTCCTGAAATAAGTACTAAATACGAAAAGGAAAACTGGTACTAGCCACTG
>NW_016853816.1:0-775 GCF_001698545.2 Rhinopithecus bieti | reverse complement strand
GGCCACCGCATTCCAGCCTGGGAGACAGAGCTAGACTCCGTCTCAAAAAAAAAAAAAAAATACAAAAATCAGCTGGGCATGGTGGCACATGCCTGTAATCCCAGCTACTCAGGAGACTGACACAGGAGAATCACTTGAACCCGGGAGGTGGAGGTTGCAGTGAGCTGAGATCACACCACTACACTTCAGCCTGAGCAACAGAGCAAGACTTCGTCTCAAAAATTAAAGAAAAGAAAAGAAATTGGGCACCACTACTGCAAAGTTAATTACTATGAAGACTGGTCAGATAGGAACACTGGGTGGGAATGGGTGACTAGGTCACCAGTAAGCCTAGGATTCCAGTCAGCTGACTGCACTGAAGTAGTATAAACTGGAATAGGTAGTATAAACATCAAGTAAAGAGCAATATAGACATCAAGAGCACAGATTCTTAGGCAGAGCCCCAGCAGGCCTATGAACCCCACAAGATTCACGTGTCTACCAGTTTTCCAGGACAGAGAAACATTTTTACAAGAATCACAGTCCTCTTACCCCAAAGATAAGTACTGACGGGAGTGACAGGACAGCAGCTTCAGAAGGTAACAAGATTAAGAAAATTCTACTTTTGGCCGGGCGCGGTGGCTCAAGCCTGTAATCCCAGCACTTTGGGAGGCCGAGACAGGCGGATCACGAGGTCAGGAGATCGAGACCATCCTGGCCTACATGGTGAAACCCTGTCTCTACTGAAAATACAAAACTTAGCTGGGTGTGGTGGCGGGTGCCTGTAGTCCCAGCT
>NW_016853815.1:0-596 GCF_001698545.2 Rhinopithecus bieti | reverse complement strand
TGCCATTACTGGAAATTGCTAGTGTCTGTGGCAGGGAGAGCACCTGAGGACAGGAAAGGCAAAACTTATATTTCTGTCTTCGTGGAGCAGTTCATTGTTCCCTGAATCTCTTCTGTTTCAAAGGACGGAAATAGGTGGGCTTTTTCTGTCTTTTTCTGCCAGTTGATATCATGCCAGCAGGTAATCATGTGGTACTAACACCCGACCAGCTTGGTCGGGGAGACCCTAACCCAGGGGTGCTAGAGGAATTAAAGACACACACACAGAAGTATAGAGGTGTGAAGTGGAAAATCAGGGGTCTCACAGCCTTCAGAGCTGAGAGCCCAAAACAGAGATTTATCCATGTATTTATTAACAGCAAACCAGTCATTAGCATTGTTTCTATAGATATTACATTAAGTAAGAGTATCCCTTAAGGGAAACAAAGGGATGGGCTGAATTAATTGCACCAGGAACATGCCCTTAAGACACAGCTAAAAGCTAAAGGCTTTTGTTTGTGGCTTACGAATGCCTTTAAGCAGTTTTCCGCCCTGGGCAGGCCAGGTGTTCCTTGCTGTCATTCTTGTAAACCCACAACCTTCCAGCTTGGGCGTTAC
>NW_016853814.1:0-317 GCF_001698545.2 Rhinopithecus bieti | reverse complement strand
ACACACACACATATATAGATACACACACATATAGATACACACACACACATATATAGATACACACACACACAGATACACACACACACACATAGATACACACACACACATATATAGATACACACACACACAGATACACACACACACACATATAGATACACACACACACATATATAGATACACACACACACATATATAGATACACACACACACACACATATAGATACACACACACACATATAGATACACACACACACATATATAGATACACACACACATAGATACACACACACACATAGATACACACACACACATATAGA
>NW_016853813.1:0-316 GCF_001698545.2 Rhinopithecus bieti | reverse complement strand
TTCCCTCCCTCCTTCCTTCTTCCTTCCTTCCCTCCTTCCTTCCTTCCTTCCTTCCCTCCTTCCTTCTTCCTTCCCTCCCTCCTTCCTTCTTCCTTCCCTCCCTCCTTCCTTCTTCCTTCCCTCCCTCCTTCCTTCTTCCTTCCCTCCCTCCTTCCTTCCTTCCTTCCTTCCTTCCTTCTTCCTTCCCTCCTTCCTTCCTCCCTCCTTCCTTCCTTCCTTCCCTCCTTCCTTCCTTCCTTCTGCCTGCTTCCTTCCCTCCCTCCTTCCTTCTTCCTTCCCTCCTTCCTTCTTCCCTCCCTCCTTCCTTCTTCCTTCC
>NW_016853812.1:0-593 GCF_001698545.2 Rhinopithecus bieti | reverse complement strand
TGAGCTGGGCTGAGCTGAGCTGAGCTGAGCTGAGCTGGGCTGCACTGGGCTGAGCTGGACTGGGCTGCTCTGAGCTGAGCTGAGCTGGACTGGGCTGAGCTGGGTGAGCTTAGGTGGACTGAGCTGAGCTGGGCTGGGCTGGGCTGAGCTGGGCTGGGCTGAGCTGGGCTGACTGGCTTGGCTGAGCTGAGCTGGGCTGGGCTGGGCTGGGCTGGGCTGAGCTGAGCTGGACTGGGCTGCTCTGAGCTGAGCTGAGCTGAGCTGAGCTGAGCTGGACTGGGCTGAGCTGGGTGAGCTTAGGTGGACTGAGCTGAGCTGGGCTGGGCTGGGCTGAGCTGGGCTGAGCTGGGCTGAGCTGGGTTGTCCTGGAACCAGGCTGGGGTGAGCTAGGCTGGGCTGGACTGGGCTGGGCTGAGCTGAGCTGAGCTGAGCTGGGTTTGGCTGAGCTCAGCTGGGTTTGGCTGAGCTCAGCTGAGCTGGGTTGGGCTGGACTGGACTAGGCTGGGCTGGGCTGGGCTGGGCCGGGCCTGCCTGAGCTGAGCTGGGCTGAGCTGAGCTGGGCTGGGCTGAGCTGAGCTCGGCTGGGCTGGGCT
>NW_016853810.1:0-774 GCF_001698545.2 Rhinopithecus bieti | reverse complement strand
TAATGGGATATTTCGGGGTGCATTGAAGCTTTTGGTGACAAAGGAAACCTCTTCAGTCCAAAAGTAGAAAGAAGCTTTCTGAGAATAATGCTTTCTGATTTCTGAATTCATCTCTCAGAGTCACACCTTTCTTTTCATGGAGCAGTTTGTTAGCAGTTTGAAGCTTATGGAGACAAAGGAAATATCCTCAGACAAAAAAATAGAAAGAATATTTCTGAGAAACTACATTGTGATTTTTGAATACATCTCACAGAGCTACACAATTGTTTCCATTGATCATTTTGCATCACTGTTTTGGGGAATCGGAGAAGGAATATTTGGGATCATACTGAAGCCTATGGTGACAAAGGAAATATCCTCAGATAAAAACTAGAAACAATCTTTCTGAGAATGTTCTTTGTGATGTGTGAATTCATGTCAGAGAGTTACACCGTTCTTTTCATTGAGAATTTGATAGCACTGTTTTCGTGGAATCGGCAACAGAATATTTGGGAGAGCATTGAAGCGTATGATGACAAAGGAAATATCCTCAGACGAAAATCAAAAAGAAGCTTTCTGAGAGAATGCCTTGTGATATTTGAATTGAACTCACAGAGTTACACTGTTCTTTACATTGTGCAGTTTACTAATACTGTTTTCTTGGAATCTGAAGTCAGATATTTCAGAGCACATTGAAACTTATGGTGACAAAGGAAGTATCCTCAGAAAAAAAAATAAAAAGGAGCTTTCTGAGGAACTTCTTTGTGACGTGTGAATTCATGTCACAAAGTTACA
>NW_016853809.1:0-595 GCF_001698545.2 Rhinopithecus bieti | reverse complement strand
GGAAAGGGGAACATCACACACCGTGGCCTATTATGGGGAGGGGGGAGGGGGGAGGGATGGCATTAGGAGTTATACCTGATGTAAATGATTATTTGATGGGTGCTGACGAGTTGATGGGTGCAGCACACCAACATGGCACAAGTATACATACGTAACAAACCTGCACGTTGTGCACATGTACCCTAGAACTTAAAGTGTAATAAAAAATAAATAAAATAAAACAAAATAAAAAGAAAAGAAAAGAAATGAGACACAGAGACAAAGTATAGAGAAAGAAAAAGTGGGCCCAGAGGACCGGCACTCAGCATACAGAGGACCCACGCCGGTAGCCTCAGTATTTATTGATCATTATCTTTACCATCTTAGAAAAAGGGAAGTGGCAGGATAATAGGATCATGGCAGGGAGAAGGTCAGCAGTAAGACATATGAATAAAGATCTCTGTGACATGAATAAGTTTAAGGAAAAGCGCTGTGCCTTGATCTGCATAGGCAAACATCTCCATAAACCTTCTTGGTGCATAAAGAGCAGCATTGCTGCTAGCATGTCCCACCTTCAGCCCTAAGGCGGTTTTCGCCTTTCTCAGTAAACAGAACA
>NW_016853808.1:0-596 GCF_001698545.2 Rhinopithecus bieti | reverse complement strand
CCCTTCCCTTCTTGAAACAGTATGCTAACATTGTTGTCGTGGATTCTGCAAATTGATATTTGGGAGCTCATTGAGGGCTATGGTGATAAAGAAATATCCTCAGATCAAAACAGGAAAGAAGACTTCTGAGAAATTGCATTCCGATGTGTGAATGCAACTCACAGAGTTACACGTCTCTCTTCAGTTATCAGTTTGCTAACACAGTTTTCTGGAAATCTGCAAGGGGATACTTCTTAGCGCAATGAAGCTTACGGTGACTAAGGAAATATCCTCTGATGAAAACTAGAAAGAATCTTTCTTAGAAACTTCTTGGTGATGTGTGAGTTCATCTCACAGAGTTACACTTAAGATTCATGGAGCAGTCCATTAACACTGTCTTGGAGGAACCTGAGAAGGGCTCCTTTGGATCGTATTGAGGCCTACCGTGATAAAGGAGATATCATCAGTTCAAAATGTGAAAGAAGCTTTCAGAGAAACTACTTTGTGATCTGTGAATTCATCTCCCAGTATTACAACTTAGTCCTCGTGAAGCAGTTTGCTAACACTATTTTCGTGGAATCTGCAAGTTGATAGTTTTTAGCTCATTGGTTCCAATG
>NW_016853807.1:0-593 GCF_001698545.2 Rhinopithecus bieti | reverse complement strand
CCCTCAGATAAAATTAGAAAGAAGTGCTCTGAGAAACTGCTTTGTGATGTGTGAGTTCATCTCACAGAGTTACACTGTACTTTTCATTGAGCAGTTTGCTAACACCATTTTCGTGGAATCTTCAAAGGGTCATTTGGAACGTATTGAGGCCTATATTGGATAAAAAAAAAATCCACAGATAAAAACTAGAAAGAAGCTTTCTGAGAGACTGTTTTGTGATGGGTGAATTCATCTCACAGTGTTAAATCTTTCTTTTCATTGAACTGTTTAGCAACACTCTTCTTGTGGAATATGCAAAGGGATATTTGGGAGTGGAAAGAGGCCAAGGTTGAAAAGGTAATGTCTTCAAGTAAAACTGGAGAGACAGTTTCTGAAAACTCCTTTGTGAAGTGTGCATTAATCTCATAGAGGTAAAGCTTTCTCTTGAGAGAGCAGTTTGGAATCACTGTTTTTGTGGTGACTGAGAAGGAATATTTAGGAGCACATGGAAACTGATGGTGGAAAAGGAAATATCCTCAGAGAAAAACAAAAAAGATGCTTTCTGAGAAACTGCCTTGTGATGTGTGAATTCATCTCACGGATTTACACCTTTG
>NW_016853806.1:0-594 GCF_001698545.2 Rhinopithecus bieti | reverse complement strand
CGTTCACTCTGATCATAGTTTCTTTGGCCGTGCAGAAGCTCTTTCATTTAATTAGATCCCATTTGTCTATTTTGGCTTTTGTTGTCTTTGCTTTTGGTGTTTTAGTCATGAAGTCCTTTCCCATGCCTATGTCCTGAATGGTATTGCCTAGGTTTTCTTCTAGGGTTTTTATGGTTTTAGGTCTTACGTTTAAGTCTTTAATCAATCTTGAATTAATGTTTGTATACGGTGTAAGGAAGGGATCCCGTTTCAGCTTTCTGCATATGGCTAGCCAGTTTTCCCAGCACCATTTATTAAATAGGGTATCCTTTCCCCATTGCTTGTTTTGTCAGGTTTGTCAAAGATCAGATGGTTGTAGATGTGTGGTGTTATTTCTGAGGCCTCTGGTCTGTTCTATTGGTCTATATCTCTGTTTTGGTACCAGTACCATGCTGTTTTGATTACTGTAGCCTTGTAGTATAGTTTGAAGAAAGGTAGCATGATGCCTCCAGCTTTGTTCTTTTTGCTTGGGATTGTCTCGGCAATGCAGACTCTTTTAGTTCCATATGAACTTCACAGTAGTTTTTTCCAATTCTGTGAAGAAAGTCATTTTCT
>NW_016853805.1:0-596 GCF_001698545.2 Rhinopithecus bieti | reverse complement strand
GTGTTTTTTCAGTAATTTTACTAGAATATGCATTTGTGTGGCCATTCTCGGTGATGTTCCCAGTTAGAAGTCACGTGAGTTTTTTCGATAATTTTACTAGAATGTGCGTTTGTCGCATGTTCTCGGTGATGTTCCTGGTGAGAAGCCGCATGTGTTTTCTCGGTGACCTTCCCGGAGTGTGCGCCTGCGGGGCCGTTCTTGGTGATGTTCCCGGTGAGAAGCCGCGTGTTTTCTTGGTGATTTTTCCAGAGTGCGCGCCCGCAGGGCCGTTCTCGGTGATGTTCTCGGTAAGAAGCCGCGTGTTTTCTCGGTGATTTTACTAGAATGTGCATCCGTGCAGCCGTTCTCGGTGATGTTCTCGGTGAGAAGCCACGTGTGTTTTCTAGGTGATTTTTCTAGAATGTGTGTCCACGCGGCCGTTCTTGGTGTTCTCTGTGAGAAGCCGCGTGCGTTTTTTCAGTGATTTTACTAGAACGTGCCTTTGCGAGGCCGTTCTCAGTGATGTTCTCGGGTGAGTGGTGCTCCTTTAGTCTGTCATCCCAAGTCTGTTTTGCAGGACATTCTCTTGAATTGCAATCTGCAGTGTTTGTTCTTGG
>NW_016853804.1:0-349 GCF_001698545.2 Rhinopithecus bieti | reverse complement strand
TAATCTTATGTAAAATCATTAAAAATAGGATATATTATATTCTACCTTCCATATTTAACATGGTATATTTGGATTTTCACAAATAAAGGTAACTAGCTTTTTTTTTTTTTTTTGAGATGGAGTCTCGCTCTGTTGCCCAGGCTGGAGTGTAGTGGCATGATCTCCGCTCACTGCAAGCTCTGCCTCCCGGGTTCATGCCATTCTCCTGCCTCAGCCTCCCAAGTAGCTGGGACAACAGGCACCTACCACTACGCCCAGCTAATTTTTTTTTTGTATTTTTAGTAGAGACGGGGTTTCACCGTGTTAGCCAGGATGGTTCTCGATAGCCTGACCTCATGATCCACCCTCC
>NW_016853803.1:0-591 GCF_001698545.2 Rhinopithecus bieti | reverse complement strand
AAAATTAGCCAGACACGGTGGCACGTGCCTGTAATCCCAGCTAGCTGGGAGGCTGAAGCAGAAGAATCACTGGAACCTGGGAGGCAGAGGCTGCAGCGAGCTGGGATCACACCACTGCACTCCAGCAGGGGCCATAGAGGGTGACATTATCTCAAAATAAAATAAAGAGAGAAAGAAAAGAAAGGGAGGAGAAAAGAAAAGAAAGAAAGGAAGAGAGAGGGAAGGAAGGAAAGAAACAAAGGAAAAAAGGAAAGAAAGAAGAAGAAAGAGAAAGAAAAGAGAGGTAGAAAAGAAAGGAAGAAAGAAAAGGTAGAGAAGGAAGGAAGGATGGAAGGAAGGAAGGAAGGAAAAAGGAAGGGAAGGGAAGGGAAGGGAAGGGAAGGGAAGGGAAGAAAGAAAGAAAGAAAGAAAGAAAGAAAGAAAGAAAGAAAGAAAGAAAGAAAGAAAGAAGAAAGAAAGAAAGAAAGAAAGAAAGAAAGAAAGAAAGAAAGAAAGAAAGAGAAAGAAAGAAGAAGAAGGAAGGAAGGAAGGAAGGAAGGAAGGAAGGAAGGAAGGAAGAAAGAAAGAACGAACGAACGAACGAAAGAAAGA
>NW_016853802.1:0-777 GCF_001698545.2 Rhinopithecus bieti | reverse complement strand
ATACTTTAAATTCTAGGGTACATGTGCACAACATGCAGGTTTGTTCCATATGTATACATGTGCCATGTTGGTGTGCTGCACCCATTAACTCGTCATTTACATTAGATAGATACAAATGCTATCTCCCCGTCCACCCACCCCAGGACAGGCCCCGTTGTGTGATGTTCCCCATCCTGTGTCCAAGTGTTCTCATTTTTCAGTTCCCACCTATGAGTGAGAACATGTGGTGTTTGGATTTTTGTGGTTGTGATAGTTTGCTGAGAATGATGGTTTCCAGCTTCATCCAGGTCCCTGCAAAGGACATGCACTCATCCTTTTTTATGGCTGCATAGTATTCCATGGTGTATATGTGCCACATTTTCTTAATCCAGTCTATCATTGATGGACAGTTGGTTCCAAGTCTTTGCTATTGTGAATAGCGTCACAATAAACATAATGTGTGCATGTGTCTGTACAGCAGCATGATTTATAAACCTTTGGGTATATACCCAGTAATGAGATGACTGGGTCAAATGGTATTTCTAGTTCTAGATCCTTGAGGAATTGCCACACTGTCTTCCACAATGGTTGAACTAGTTTACCATCCCATCAACAGTATAAAAGTATTCCTATTTCTCCACATCCTCTCCAGCACCTGTTGTTTCCTGACTTTTTAATGACTGCCGTTCTAACTGGTGTGAGATGGTATCTCATTGTGGTTTTGATCTCATTTGCATTTCTCCGATGGCCAGCGATGATGAGCATTTTTTCATGTGTCTGTTGGCTGCATAAATATCT
>NW_016853801.1:0-776 GCF_001698545.2 Rhinopithecus bieti | reverse complement strand
AAAGTGTTGTTTTTAAATATGATTGTGCACTGACACTAATCTTTCCAGGCTGCTTTTCTTTTTTATTGATTTTTAAAAGTTTATGGATTGGATGAACTGAGGGAAAGAAAAATTGGAAAATGAATAGCATGTATCTTCTGAAGATACATTTTGAGATAACTTGTTATATATGAAAATGGAACTCATTTTCCTAGCAAATATTACCACAGGTCAAATTCCATTAGAAATGTCAAGAATGGAAATATCTGAGTATTCTGTGGGCCTTGTGTAACTTTGAGGGTTGCTGCTGTCTCAGTGATTTTTCACCTTTCCTTAAGTTGCACATCGTGTTGTATTGTAGCTCTTTGAGTGTACTTTGTGTTCTTTGAACTCCTCTGGGGCAGGAATTGTTTCTTTTTTTCTTTTTTAGACAGAGTTTCACTCTTGTTGCCCGATGTGGAGTGCAATGAGGCAATCTCGGCTCACTGCAACCTCCACTTCCTGGGTTCAAGTGATTCTCCTGCTTCAGCCTCCCAAGTAGCTGGGATTACAGGTGCGCGCCACCATGCCTGGCAAATTTTTTGTATTTTTAGTAGAAATGGGATTTCACCATGTTAGCCAGGCTGATCTTGAACTCCTGACCTCAGGTGATCTGCCCGCCTCAGCCTTCCAAAGTGCTGGGATTACAGGCATGAGCCACTCTCACTGCAAGGTCTGCCTCCTGTGTTCTTGCCATTCTCCTGCCTCAGTTTCCTGAGTAGCTGGGACTACAGGTGCCTGCCACCACGCCCAACTAA
>NW_016853800.1:0-2139 GCF_001698545.2 Rhinopithecus bieti | reverse complement strand
CACCGTGCCTGGTCTATTTTATTGTTATTATTACTTTTTTTTTTTTTTTTTTAGACGTAGTCTCGCTCTGTCGCCCAGGCTGGAGTGCAGTGGCGCGATCTCGGCTCACTGCAAGCTCCGCCTCCCGGTTCCCGCCATTCTCCTGCCTCAGCCTCCGGAGTAGCTGGAACTACAGGCGCCCACCACCGCGCCCGGCTAGTTTTTTGTATTTTTAGTAGAGACGGGGTTTCACCGTGTTCTCGATTTCCTGACCTTGTGATCCGCCCGCCTCGGCCTCCCAAAGTGCTGGGATTACAGGCGTGAGCCACCGTGCCCGGCTATTATTACTTTTGAGACAGAATCTCGATTCAACGCCCAGGCTGGAGTGCAGTGGCGTGATCTCAGCTAACTGCAACCTTTGTCTCTCGGATTCAAGTGATTCTTGTGTCTCACCCTCCCAAGTAGCTGGGATTACAGGCACTCGCCACCACATAACCCAATCTTTTTTTTTTTTTTTTTTTTTGAGACGGAGTCTTGCCCTGTTGGGCAGGCTGGAGTGCAATGGCGTGATTTTGGCTCACTGCAGCCTCTGCCTCCAAGGTTCAAGCAATTCTCCTGCCTCAGTCTCCTGAGTAGCTAGGATTACAGGCACCCGCCATCATCATGCCGGCTAATTTTTGTATTTTTGTAGAGATGGGGTTTCACCAT
Source organism: Rhinopithecus bieti (assembly GCF_001698545.2). Classification (NCBI taxonomy): domain Eukaryota; kingdom Metazoa; phylum Chordata; class Mammalia; order Primates; family Cercopithecidae; genus Rhinopithecus; species Rhinopithecus bieti. The sequence goes on along the minus strand of NW_016853800.1, from coordinate 1,452 downwards.
GTTGGCCAGGCTGATCTCGAACTCCTGACGTCAGGTCATCATCCCGCCTCGGCTTCCCAATGTGCTGGCATTACAGGCGTGAGCCACCGCACTGGGCCACAAATTTCTCTTTCAAGAAATGAAACTTTATTTCACCTGTACCTTATGTTGTTTTATTTCTGTAGTTTGGCAAAAACCAACCTCAGTCAGCTTGGGATTCATCCTCTTTTCCCCTGCGCAGCTTCTCTCCCCGTGGTTATTGCGGTCTCCCCACTTTGGCATCACCAAGATGTATTTCTCCCCAGGTGGTCTTCAGTCCCTGCTCCATGCTTTGCTACCACATCTTTCTTTGATCCCAACCTTGTAACTTCTTTGAGCACAGTTCTCTTTCAGCTACTTCTGTGTCCCTCTGAGGCTCCTGGGGATCATTCAGCATGGCCAGTGCTATGCACAGTCACAGGAAATTCAGGCTACTATTGAAGGTTCTGCCTGCCTAGCTTCTCAAGCTCCTCTGTGCATCAGCACCACTAGGAGGGCCTGTTGCAATACTGACTGTTGGGCTCCACTCCCAAAGTTCCTGATTCTGTGAGTCTGGGACAAAGCTAGAGAATTTACACTTCAAACAAGCTTCCAGGTGGTGGTGATGCTACAAGTATGGGAACAAGACTTTGGAAACCAGGGGCCCGGATTTATCACACAGCCGTTTATTACTTGGAATTCTAACCAGGAAGGGGGTCAGCCCTCTACATTCAGATTACCCAAACAAATCAGAAGTTCTGTATTTGACCGGGCGCGGTGGCTCAAGCCTGTAATCCCAGCACTTTGGGAGGCCGAGACGGGCGGATCACGAGGTCAGGAGATCGAGACCATCCTGGCTAACACGGTGAAACCCCGTCTCTACTAAAAACTACAAAAAACTAGCCGGGCGACGTGGCGGCGCCTGTAGTCCCAGCTACCCGGGAGGCTGAGACAGGAGAATGGCGTGAACCCGGGAGGCGGAGCTTGCAGTGAGCTGAGATCGGCCACAGCACTCCAGCCCGGGTGACAGAGCGAGACTCCGTCTCAAAAAAAAAAAAAAAGAAGAAGTTCTGTATTTACTACTGTTTAGTCTTTATCTCCCAGGGCTTAGCTTAGTGGGAAAGTGAGTAGACGGGGCTCATTCTTAGTGAAAGACTCATAATATCTATGCATTCCTCAATTCTCCAATTCTTCTCCTCCCCCATTCAGGGAATCTTTATTATTATTATTATTATTATTATTATTATTATACTTTAAGTTCTAGGGTACATGTGCATAATGTGCAGGTTTGTTACATAGGTATACATGTGCTATGTTGGTGTGCTGCACCCGTTAATTCATCATTTACATTAGGTATATCTCCTAATGTTATCCCTCCCCGCTCCCCTCACCCCACGACAAGCCCCGGTGTGTGATGTTCCCCTCCCTGTGTCCAAGTGTTCTCATCGTTCAATT
>NW_016853799.1:0-595 GCF_001698545.2 Rhinopithecus bieti | reverse complement strand
ATACACACACACACACACACAGAAAGAGAACGAGAGAGAGAGAGTTTTCAGCTGTTCTGTTGCCACATGTGGAACAGACTTATCATTTTAACAAGAAATGGGGGAAAGGATTCCCTATTTAATAAATGGTGCTGGGAAAATTGACTAGCCATAAGTAGAAAGCTGAAACTGGATCCTTTCCTTACGCCTTATATGAAAATTAATTCAAGATGGATTAGAGACTTAAATGTTAGACCTAATACCGTAAAAACCCTAGACGATAACCTGTGTAACACCATTCAGGACATACGCATGGACAAGAACTTCATGTCTAAAACACCAAAAGCGATGGCAACAAAAGCCAAAATTGACAAATGGGATCTAGTTAAACTAAAGAGCTTCTGCACAGCAAAAGAAACTACCACTAGAGTGAACAGGCAACTTACAGAATGGGAAAAAAATTTTTGAATCTACTCATCTGACAAAGGGCTAATATCCAGAACCTACAAAGAACTCTAATTTACAAGAAAAAACAAACAACCCCATGAACAGACGTTTCTCAAGAGAAGACATGCATACAGACAACAGACACGTGAAAAAAATGCTCATCATCACT
>NW_016853798.1:0-771 GCF_001698545.2 Rhinopithecus bieti | reverse complement strand
TTCAATGAAAATACAGTGTAGCTTTGAAAGATGAATTCACACATCAGAAAGCAGTTTCTCAGAAACCTTCTTTCCAGTTTTTTTCTGAGGATATTTTCTTTTTCACGATAGGCCTCAATGCACTCCCAAATATCCCTTTGCAGATTTCATGAAAACAGTGTTAGCAAACTGCTCCATGTAAAGAAAGTTGTAACTCTGTGAGATGAAATCACCTATTACAAAGAACTTTTCAGAAAACTTCTTTCTTGTTTTATCTGTGGATATTTCCTGAGTAACCATAGGCTTCTATGTGATCCAAAATATCTCTTCTCAGATTCCCCAAAAACAATGCTACCATACGACTCCAAGAAAAGAATCATGTAACCCTGTGAGATAAATTAGCACATCACAAGGCCGTTTCTCAGAATGCTTCTTTCTAGTTTTTACATGAGAACATTTCCTTTGCCACCATAAGCTTAAAGGTTCCCCAAAGTATCCCATTGCAGATTCCAAGAAAACAGTGTTAACAAACTGTTTGATGAAAATAACAGTGTAACAGTGTGAGATGTATTCACCCATCTCAGAAGGCTTCTTTCTAGTTATTATTTGATGATATTTCCTTTGTCACCAAATGCTTCAATGTGTTCATGAAGCTTCAATGCTTCATGGCAGATTCCACGAAAACTGTTATCAAACTGCTCAATGAAAACAGTAGTGTAACACTGTGAGATGAATTTACACATCACAAAGCAGTTTCCCAGAAAATTCTTTCTCGTTTTAAATGAGGATTTT
>NW_016853797.1:0-773 GCF_001698545.2 Rhinopithecus bieti | reverse complement strand
TTTTTTAGCTCATCAGCTATCATTAGTGTTAGTGTATTTTATGTGTGGCCCAAGACAATTCTTCTTCTTCCAGTATGGTCCAGAGAGGCCAAAAGATTGGACACTCCGCCTGGGCTTTTCCGATTTAGCCCTCCTGCATTTCCCAGAGCAGGACAGTCCCTCACACCAGTCTCAAGGGCCAGCAGGGCTTTTCCTCACAGACTGAGCTGTGGTTGCTGAAGTGTTCAGAAGTGGTAATAACATAATGAAGACTCTTCCTTAGGGCTTGAGGGTTCCAGCAAACATCTCTGCCATCTGTCTGCCTGCTTTTTCTGTCACTTCTGAAATTCTGGTATCATGCTTATGGTCAAAGCAACTAACTTCTGTGGCTACTAGAACTTTCTTCCTGCTTTTCTCATTCTGTGCTTCCTGCTGCTATCGATGAAACTCAGCTTCTTTTCCCAGGCACTCTCAGAGTGAGGATCCATAGGAGGCTTTGATTCTCAGGACAGATAACCCCATCTTTCCTCTGGTTCTGACCTATTTTCTGTGTCCTTGTTACTGTGGTCATACCCAGAGAAGTAACATTTTGTCTTGCATTTGTAAAATCTCTACCTTTCCCCACAAAGGGATTTCAGCACAGTGGCTGTTTTAACAGATATCGGGCAACACTTACCACATGGTCCCTTCCTGAGTCCTTGAAAGTAATTTTCAGCTTTTGATCAGCTACATTGTTCTTCCCAGCTACATTTTGGGAATTCCAGCAGAATAACTTGTTACTCTTTTAAAGGTCC
>NW_016853796.1:0-2141 GCF_001698545.2 Rhinopithecus bieti | reverse complement strand
ATATTGCATTCCATTTCATTCCATTCCCTTCCATTCCATTTCATATTCCGTTCCATTCCATTCCGTTCTGTACCCTTCAGTTTTACTCCATTCCATATTCCATTCCATTCGATGTTCACTTCCATTTTATTCCTTTCCAGATTCCATTCCATTCCGTATTCCATTGCATTACATTTCATTCCGTTCCCTTCCATCCCATTTCATATTCCCTTCCAATCCATTACTTTCTATCCGTTCCATTCTGTTCCATTCCATTCCATATTTCATTCAATTCTGTATTCCATTTCATATTTCACTCCGTTCCATTTCATTCCATTCCGTTGCATATTCCATTCCATTCCTTATTCCATTCCATGCCATATTGCATTCTCTTCCATTCCCTATTCCATTTCATTCCATTCTATATTCCATTCCATTCCATATTCCATTCCATTCCATTCTATTCCATTCATTTCCGTTCCATATTCCATTCCATTACATTACATTACATATTCCCTTCCCCTCCATTCCATTCCGTTCCATATTCCATTGCATTTTATATTCTATTGCATTCCATTTCATTCCATTTTATATTCCATTCCACTCCATTATGTTTCATACCGTTCAGTTCCATTCCATTCCATATTCTGTTCCATTCTATATTCCATTTCACATTCCAGTCCATACTGTATTCTATTACATTCCTTTCCATTCCTTTCCTTTCCATTCCTTTCCATATTCCATTCTATCCATTCCATTCCATTTTCATTCCCTTCCATATTCCATTCCATTCCATTCCATGCCATTTCATATTCCGTGCCATTCCATTCCATTCCGTTCAATTCCATATTTTATTCCATTCCAAATTCCATTCCTTTCCATTCTATTACATTCCGTTCCATATTCCATTCCATTCCATATTCCACTGCATTCCATGTTACATTCCATTCCATTGCATATACCATTCCATTCCTTTCCATTCTATTCCATACTGCATTCCATTGCATAGTCCATTGCATTTTATATTCCATTGCATTCCATTTCATTCTAATCCCTTCCATTCCATTTCATATTCCGTTCCATTCCATTACGTTCCATACGATTCAGTGCCATTCCATTCCATATTCCATTCCTTTCGATATTCAATTCCATTCCATTCCTATCCATATTCCTTTCCATTCCGCATTCCATTGCATTACATTTCTTTCCGTTCCCTTCCATCCCATTTCATATTCCTTTCTAATCCATTATGTTCTATCCAGTCGGTTCCATTCCATTCCATATTCAATTAGATTCTATATTCCATTCCATATTTCATTCCATTCCGTTTCATTCCATTCTGTTGAACATTCCATTCCATTCCATATTCCATTCCATGCCATATTGCATTTCATTCAATTCCACATTCTTTTTCTTTCCATTCCATTCCATATTCCATTCCATTCCGTATTCCATTCCATTCCACATTCCATTCCATTCCTTTCCATTCCATTCCATGTTCTATTGCATTCCATTCTGATCCATTCCATTCCATTCCATATTCCATTCCATTCCATTCCATATTCCATTCGATATTCCATTCCATTCCATATTTCTTTCCATTCCTCTCCTCATTCCATTCCATTCCATTCCATTCCATTCCGTTACATTCCATATTACATTCCTTCCATATTCCATTTCATTCCATTCCATTCCACTCCATTCCATCCCATTCCGTATTCCATTCCATTCCAAAATCCTTTCCATTCCATTCCATATTCCATTCCATTCCATATTCCATTCCTTTCCGTTCCATTCCATTACTGTACATATTCCATTCCATTCCATTCCATTCCATTCCATTCCATTCCATTTCTTATTCCAATCTATTCCTTTCCATTCCATTCCTTTCCATTGTCTTCCGTTCCGTTCCATATTCCATTCCTTTCCATTCCATTCCATATTCCTTTCCATTCCCCATTCCTTTCTAAATTCCATTGCATTGCATCCCATTTCATTCCACTCCATTCCATACTCCATTCCATTCCGTATTTTATTCCATTTCATTCCATTGAATTTCGTTTCATTTCATTCTGTTCCATATTCCAATCCATTCCATATTCCATTCCATTCCATTCCATTCCATTCCATTCCATTCCATTCCATTCCATTCCATTCCCATT
>NW_016853795.1:0-776 GCF_001698545.2 Rhinopithecus bieti | reverse complement strand
TACATGTGCAGAACGTTCAGGTTTGTTACATAGGCATGCATGTGCCATGGTGGTTTGCTGCACCCGTCAACCCGTCATCTAGGTTTTAAGCCCTGCATGCACTAGGTATTTGTTCTAATGCCCTTATTCCGCTTTCCCCCAACCCTTCAACAGACCCTGGTGTGTGACGTTCCCCTCCCTGTGTCCATGTGTTCTTATTGCTCAACTCCCACTTATGAGTGAGAACATGTGGTGTTTGGTTTTACGTTCCTGTGTTACTTTGCTGAGAATGATGGTATTCAGCTTCATCTATGTCCCTACAAAGGACGTGAATGCATTCTTTTTTATGGCTGCATAATATTCTATGGTGTATATGTGCCACATGTTCTTTATTCAGTCTATTAATTATGGGCATTTGGGTTGCTTTCAAGCCTTTGCTAGTTTAAATAGTGCCACAATAAACCTACGTGTGCATGTGTCTTTATAGTAGAATGATTTATAATCCTTTGAGTATATACCTAATAATGGGATTGCTTGTTCAAACGGTATTTCTGGTTCTAGATCCTTGAGGAATTGCCACACTGTCTTTCACAATAGTCTAATTTACACTCTCAGCGACAGTGTAAAAGCATACCTATTTTTCCATATCCTCTCCAGCATCTGTTGTTTCCTGACTTTTTAATGATTGCTGTTCTAACTGGCATGAGATGGTATCTCATTGTGGTTTTGATTCCTTTCTATTTCTTTCTGGGACGATGTGAAAAGACCAAATCTACATCTGACTGGTGTACCTGAAA
>NW_016853794.1:0-595 GCF_001698545.2 Rhinopithecus bieti | reverse complement strand
TCTCCTCCCCACTGCCCAGGCCCCGCCCCACAGCATTTCCACCATCCCACCCGACCCTCTTCCACCCCTTTCCCATTGCCCAAACCCCACCTCACCCTCCCTACCTGGCCTCTCACCACTATCCAAGACCCGCCCCTCGCTGGCCACAGCCCTACCCAGAATCCGTTTCCAGTTTTCTCACCTGCAGGAGAGCATTCAAACCTGCCTTTCAGGGCACTCCAGCCCTGTCCAGCCACACTCGGAATCCACCATCCCACCAGATAAAATCTCCAGGTGCGCCCATGGGATTGATAGCGAGTCCCAGGGTTCCCGTGGGAAACTGAGACCCGGTGGCTCTCCAACTTTTCTATGATTTGAACCCTCTGCTTGATTTGGAGGCTGGACTGCTCTTTTTAATACTCCCAGTTGGTGGCTGGTGTGCTTCCCAGCTGTCTGCTGGTTTGTTCTCATGAGAGATAACTCCAGTGTCTAGTCTCTGCTTTGCATAACGGATGAGGAATACAAAATGCCTTAATCTAATGAATATAAATTGTCTGTTTATGCACCCTGTTCAGTCGTTCATTCACTCGTCTCCCGTGGAATCCTAAGCACCATT
>NW_016853793.1:0-1389 GCF_001698545.2 Rhinopithecus bieti | reverse complement strand
AGAGTCTCGCTCTGTGACCCAGGCTGGAGTGTAATGGTGTGATCTCAGCTCACTGCAACCTCTGCTTCCTGGGTTCAAGTGATTCTCCAGCCTCAGCCTCGTGAGTAGCTGGGACTACAGGTGCATGCCACCACACCTGGCTAATTTTTTGTATTTTTAGTAAAGATAGGTTTGGCCAGGCTGGTCTCAAACTCCTGACCTCAAGTAATCCACCCACCTCGGCCTCCCAAAGTGCTGGGATTACAGCCACTGTGTCCAGCCGTCAAACTCATTATTTTATGAGAAACCCACTCCTGTGATCATTTCCACAATAATGGCAATAATCCATTCCCTCTGCCCTATGGCCTAATCACGTCCCATTAGGCCTTACCTCCCAACTCTGTTGCAAGGGAGATTAAATTTCCAGTACATGTTTCTGGGGGACACATTTAAACCACAGCACCCCTCATGTGCTTTTACCTTGGCTCTGCAAAATCAGGGGCCATTTATCCAAATGAGGCAATGGCCCGGAACATTCTAAAGCTGCTATTGTACAGCAGGTACAACACATAGCTGGTAGCAATATATTCAGCTTTGTCTTTTCAGTTCAGATATTAAGGGTGGTGTTATCATTCTGTGGCAAATCCAAAGTTTCTACTGAGGTCGTTTCAAGGACTCTGACTTGGAAGCATTCTAGGTCATTCTCAGGCCAACAGGCATACTCACTGGGCCTATTTGCCAAACTCCATTTATCCTTCATATCTGCTGCCAGGTAATCCAGCCTCAACACTGAGTTCTTGCTAGTTTCATTGAACTCTCATTGCTGAATTTGTTACCCTAAGATTTATAACCAAAGGAATTAGATCTAGGTGTTTCTATAAGCTCATTAGACCTTATGATTTGGGGATACAAGACTTAGTAAATATCTTTGCTTATGCTCCTGCTGCTTGCTCTGTGTGTGTGTGTGTGTGTGTGTGTGTGTGTGTGTGTGTGTGTGTAGGCAGTCTTATTTCAACTGTCTTTGTTTTGTCCCAGATTATCTTGTGTTTATTGATTGTATAAGGAAGTGTTCCACAAGACAGATGCATATATAAGTTGATTATTTTCTGCTTCAATCTAATCCAGTCTTGAAGACAAATGATTAGAGGTTCCTCACACCTGTGACAATTATGTGACAAGGCAATTAGTCGAACTTAGCTTTGGGCCCCTACAAAACGTTCATAATGACATTTACACTTCTGTCAACTTGTGAAAGAAGACCTCTTTGCTCAGTTTATATTTTAGGTCAAACAATTGTTGGGTCATTGGCAATCTCGCTGATTTCTTCTCGGCCTAACTTCTGCTTGGCCTAACTTCTGACACCACTCATGAGCGCACACTGTAGCACAGTTGACTGCAGTGACACATCTT
>NW_016853792.1:0-318 GCF_001698545.2 Rhinopithecus bieti | reverse complement strand
TGTGAGAAAAACCACCATGGAACAATTACAAGTTTTTTGTTTTTCTTTCCCAAATGTGTAGATGTGGATTCCAGATAACCAATAAGAATGGCTTTCAGTTTATTGGTTTAGGTCTGGATGTGCTTATGCAACCTCTCCCAACCTCCATCAACTTGCTCACACCTCATTCACATTCCTGTTGTCAAATATTTAGTATCTGAGGATTACATGTTGAGGGATTTTTAAGGAATCAGAGAGACCGATGGGGTACAGGAGGATATTTATTAATTATTTAGGTGCACCGGCCCAGTCAGATTAACATCCAAAGGACTCAGCCCT
>NW_016853791.1:0-316 GCF_001698545.2 Rhinopithecus bieti | reverse complement strand
CGCATTGAGGGCTATTTTGAAAAGGAAATATCCTCAGATAAAACTAGAAACATGCTTTCTGAGAAAGTGCTTTCTGATGTCTGCATTCACCTCACAGAGATTCACCTTTCTCTTCATAAAGCAGTTTGCTAACATTGTTTTTGAGGAATCTGCATAGTGATATTTGGGAGTGCATGGAGGGCTTTGGTGGAACAAGAAATATTCTCAGATAAAAACTGGAACGAAGCATTCTGAGAAACTGCATTGTGATGTGTGAATGCAACTCACAGAGTTACACTTTTCTTTTCATTGATCAGTTTGCTAACACTGTTGTCCC
>NW_016853789.1:0-317 GCF_001698545.2 Rhinopithecus bieti | reverse complement strand
CTTCCACAATGGTTGAACTAGTTTACAGTCCCACCAACAGTGTAAAAGTGTTCCTATTTCTCCACATCCTCTCCAGCACCTGTTGTTTCCTGACTTTTTAATGATCGCCATTCTAACTGATGTGAGACGGTCTTGATTTGCGTTTCTCTGATGGCCAGTGATGATGGGCATTTTTTCATGTGTCTGTTGGCTGCATAAATGTCTTCTTTTGAGAAGCGTCTGTTCATATCCTTTGCCCACTTTTTGATGGGGTTGTTTGACTTTTTTTTTTTTTTTGTAAATTTGTTATAGTTCTTTGTACATTCTGGATATTAGCC
>NW_016853788.1:0-596 GCF_001698545.2 Rhinopithecus bieti | reverse complement strand
CTGGTTTTCAAAGAGAATGCTTCCTGCTTTTACCCATTCAATATTATATTGGCTGTGGTTTTGTCATAAATAGTTCTTATTATTTTGAGATATGTTTCATCAATACCTGGCTATCTGAGAGTTTTTAACATGAAGGGATGTTGAATTTTATCAAAGGTCTTGTCTGCATCTACTGAGAAAATCAGGTGGTTTTTGTCTTTGGTTTTGTTTTGAGATGGAGCATGTTTATTGATTTGTATATGTTGAACCAGCTTTGCATCCCAGGGACAAAGCCAAATTGATCATGGTTGATAAGTTTTCTGATATGCTGCTGGATTCAGTTTGCCAGTCTTTTATTGAGAATTTTTGCATTGATGTCCATAAGGGATATTGGCCTGAGGTTTTCTTGTTTTTTGTGTCTCTTCCTGGTTTTGGTGTCAGGACGATGCTGGCCTCATAAAATGAATTAGGGAGGAGTGCCTCCTTTTCAATTGTTTGGAATAGTTTCAGAACAAATAGTACCAGCTCCTCTTTGTACCTTTGGTTGAATTCAGCTGTGAATCCGACTGGTCCTGGGCATTTTTTGGTTGGTAGGCTATTAGTTACTGCCTCAATTT
>NW_016853787.1:0-2694 GCF_001698545.2 Rhinopithecus bieti | reverse complement strand
AACAACTAAGTTCTAGGTACTTGTAGAGTTAAGTAGAGAATGAATGGTGTGCCTAGACAATTGTACATTCTAAACATCAACAAACCTAGGATAGAGAATGACTGCTGAAAGCCAGGCATTAAAATCGTGAGCAAACAATTTTGGAGTGAGTGTGATATTAACAGTACAAGGAATAAAGTGATTTGGTTTGCTGACTTGAGTCATAAGATCAGGAGGGTGCTATGAATTGGGAGTTCTGAATCAACAGAATGTTATTCATCTCCTGGTTTTTATGAGGGTCATGCTTGAAATAATGAGTAATTCTGTCAAGAGGGTTTGAGAGAAGTGAAATTTCAAGGGAGGAATTAAGTTTTGATAGAATTTCTTCAACTTTGGAATCAAAAGCGAACCAGCGAACTTTCCCCTGGATAGGTTACATAAAGTGTCAAGGTCTCTGCATTTTCTTATAACACAGAAAGATGGAAAAAATAAATGTAGGAGCAACAAAAATGTTAAACTCAATATTAGCAAACTGAAGTTTATTCAATGATTAATAATGGGGATAAAAATAATTTAAAGGTAAGAAAAAATAACTAACAAATTAATTGGAGTTGTACCATATGTGAGAAAATAATTTCAAAAGGCAACAGGGAACTCATGGGTATGCAAAGTGCATTATGCTCATGTCGTCAAATAGAATAGAACAAAATCCATAAATTTAAAATTGTGAGTATATTTTAACTAAACATGAAGAATAATCTTCTAAGGGTGAATTGCCTAATAAGTAAAATAAATGTCTTAAAATTTCCTTGCTGTGTATTAATACATTTTGGGCACGTACTTGTTAACTGTTAATTTGTGGAAAGAGAGGCAAGATTTGAATTTGGTAATTAATTTTCAGATAAAATGACAGAGTATTAAAGTATTTATGACCATATTACCAATTAGTAGTCTATTTGCCTCTAATTCTAGTAAGTAGCCTTACGCTTTATATACATTATTATATTGCACAAATATATTAAGGATAGAGTCTTATATTACAAGGCAAATATCTACAAATAAAGCAATTTTGCCTGTCATTTTAATATTCTGAAAGCACAGTGGAATTTCCTGTTGTGTTTTCTTACAATGTAATTTTAGCATAACCTTGGATCATTAGGACATCCATCAAGAACAGGACGATAATTGCTCTGAGCTTCAACTCATTAGGTCATCAGTTCTGACTAATCAGATTGTTTTTGTAAAAAATATTTTGCTGATGAGCATTGAACATTACTTTTTATTGACCATGATGGAATATTTATGTAACTTAATCGAAAATGTCACCTACAATTTTCTGTAACATAAGCTATTCTCTTCTTGAATAATGCAATGCTTTGAAAACTAAACTTTATAATTCAACTAAATACTGCATTTCAATATTTTATCTACCCTTGAATGTTTTGGTTCAGGTTAGTGACCATGAGGCTCTATTTCTGTACAACTGAGCATGTTCTCACAACGACTTCTACGTTATTAATTCAACCATTGATATTTGAAATAAAGATAGTTAATACAGTTTGGTTTCAACAAGTTCTCAAATTATGCTAGGTAAATTAACTGATGATTTATTTAAACATGAATATCAAATCCAAGTATTCCAGAGTGATATAATCAACATGTTAAATATCCCTATAAGATCGGTGTAGTGGACATAAAAGTCAGAAACCTAGTACATTTGAGTTTAACACATATGTACGTGTTAGGTTTTACTGTCAAAATTTTATTAACATTTAGTGTAATTTTGCCAAAACAAATAGCCCACTTTCTTATTTTTTTTTAATTTTTTAAAATTATACTTTAAGTTCTAGGGTGCATGTGCACAACGTGCAGGTTTGTTACATATGTATATATGTGTCATGTTGGTGTGCTGCACCCGTTAACTTGTTATTTACATTAGGTATATCTCCTAATGCTATCCCACCCCCTCCCCCACACCACAACAGGCCCTGGTGTGTGATGATCCCCTTCCTGTGTCCAAGTGTTCTCATTGTTCAATTCCCACCTATGAGTGAGAACATGCAGTGTTTGGTTTTTTGTCCTTGTGACAGTTTGCTGAGAATGATGGTTTCCAGCTTCATCCATGTCCCTACAAAGGACATTAATTCATTGGTTTTTATGGCTGCATAGTATTCCACGGTGTATATGTGCCACATTTTCTTAATCCAATCTATGATTGATGGACATTTGGGTTGGCTCCAAGTCTTTGTTATTGTGAATAGTACCACAATAAACGTACGTGTGCATGAGTCTTTATAGCAGCATGATTTATAATCCTTTGGGTATATACCCAGTAATAGATAATATACCCAGTAATGGATATGGCTGGGTCAAATGTATTTCTAGTTCTATCATCACTGGCCATGAGAGAAATGCTCATCATCACTAGCCCACCCTTTCTTGACCAAAGAAGGTTTAGGTGGTAAATAGTGCCTAAATTATATTTGGATATTTTTCATGTCAACATACAATTGGCACTGTTTAAGTGGGTGTTATATTAAAGGAGAAATAGTTAAGGTAATACAGTCATATACTGTTGTTGGACATATAAAGCAGTAAAGGAACTTATCTAAATCTAAACAATCAACTGCATACAGATTCTTTATGATTTTAGGTAGCTGAAATTTTATAAATTTGTATACACAAGAGACAAAATGTAAAAGCAATTATTTTACA
>NW_016853786.1:0-318 GCF_001698545.2 Rhinopithecus bieti | reverse complement strand
GCAGTTTTTCAGAAAGTTTCTTTCTATTTTTTGTCTAAGGATATCTCCTTTGTCACCATAGACTTCAATGAGAGCTAAATATACCTTTCAGATTGACCAAAAAGTTTGCTAACACAATGCATAATTAAAATAATCATGTAACTCTGTGAGATGAATTCACAAACCACAAAGCAACTTCTCAGAAAGTTTCCTTCTAGTTTTTGTCTGAGGATATTTCTTTTGTCACCATAAGCTTAATGCTCTCTGAAATATCCCATAGCAGATTCCAAGAAAACAGTATTTGTAAACTATTCAATGAAAGGAACAGTGTAACAAAGC
>NW_016853785.1:0-773 GCF_001698545.2 Rhinopithecus bieti | reverse complement strand
TTCTACCCATCCATGAGCATGGGATGTGTTTCCATTTGTTTGTGTCATCTGTGATTTCTTTTAGCAGTGCTTTGTAGTTTTCCTTGTAGACGTCTTTCACCTCCTTGGTTAGGTATATTCCTAAGTCTTTTTTTCTTTTTCTGTTTTTTTTTTTTTTTTTTTTTTTTTGCAGCTATTGTAAAAGGGGTTGAGTTCTTGATTTGATTCTCTGCTTGGTCACTGTTGACGTGTAGCAGAGCTACTGATTTGTGTACATTAATTTTGTGTCCTGAAACTTTGCTGAATTCATTTATCAGTTCTATAAGCATTTTGGAGGAGTCTTTAGGGTTTTCTAAGTATATGATTGTTCATCAGCAAACATTGACAGTTTGACTTCACCTTTACTGATTTGGATACTGTTCATTTCTTTCTTTTGTCTGATTGCTCTGGCTAGGACTTCCAGTACTATGTTGAATACAAGTGGGTAAGAGTGGGCATCCTTGTCTTGTTCCAGTTCTCAGAGGGAATGTTTTCAACTTTTCCCTTTTGGTATTACGTTGGCTGTGGGTCTGTCATAGATGGCTTTTATTACATTGAAGTATGTCCCCGTATGCCGATTTTGCTGAGAATTTTAATCATAAAGGGATGCTGGATTTTGTCAAATGCTTTTCTGTCTGTTGAGATGATTATGTGATTTTGTTTTACTTCTGTTTATGTGATGTATCACATTTATTGACTTGCATATGTTAAACCATCCCTGCATCCCTGGTATGAAACACACTTGATCATGGTGG
>NW_016853784.1:0-2335 GCF_001698545.2 Rhinopithecus bieti | reverse complement strand
CCTCCGCCCCTCCCTCCGCCCCTCCGCGCCACCGACCGCGGTCCCCGCCCACTTCTTGCCCGCGCGCGTCGCCGCCGCCACCTGAAGGGGCGTGGCCTCGACTCTGCGCACAGTCAGCCACGGTCCCATCCTGCTCCGCGCCGGTCAACGAGAGCAAACCCAGTGACTCACCTCCGCCGTGCTAGCTCCTCGCTAGCTCTTCCCCTCACACACGCTCACACCCGGCTCGAGATGGCGGCGGCGGCGGCAGGGGACTCGGACTCCTGGGGTGAGGAGAAGTTGCTGGCGTAGGGCCCGGGCCGGCGCCGGCCCCACGCCATGCAGGCACTAACGCGGCTCGCTCTCTTCCGTAGACGCGGACGCGTTCTCCGTGGAAGACCCAGTGCGGAAGGTGGGGGGTGGCGGCGGCACTGCCGGCGGGGACCGCTGGGAAGGCGAGGACGAGGACGAGGACGTCAAGGTGGGTGCGGGCTAGGGCGATGGGCAGCGCGGGAGCGGGCTGGCTGGTTGCCGGCCGACGCTGGGCCCTGGGGCGCTGCCGGGGCCTGCGGGCAGTGGGTCCAGACGTGAGCCTAGGGCCTAGTGGTGCTCTCTTCCCCTCCGTTTGCCGGCCATGTGGGCCGAAGACTGGCAGCGTGGCCTCCCGTACTCCGTCTCCGGTTGAGAGTCTGCTCTCTGGCCTGGATCCCACCCGCTGGCTGGCGACGAAAGGTGACAGCATCGGCCGGGTCGGCCCACATGCAAGCTTCGCGGTCCGGAGCCTCTGGCAGGAATGAGACCGGGAAGTTGGGAATTGAGCCTTGTAGCTTATCCATATGGAAGGTCTTGAAAGAAGTCGCATGCCTTTTCGAGCTCAGGTCAGCTCAGGGCCAGTAACTCACTTATGAGTTACTGTATAAGTAACTCTACTTATACAGTTTGTTCGAGGGATTAGATGAGTGAAATATTGTTGTTGAATTTCAGCCTTTTTTTTCCCCACACGAGACAGCTAGAAACAGTAAAGCGAAATAACGTTTGGCTCTCCCTTCCCCCACCCTATGGTAAAAGGGATGAACTGAACACTGAGATCGTCCACAGTTAGTGGACAGAAACCCAGGTAGTTCACACCGTGACCTGAGGAATGGAGAGATGTCAGTTACTCAACTACACACATACGACACCCAAGGAAATATTGAAGATTTGGTGGTTGTAGTAGATGACGTGCCTGTGGTTTTTTTGTTGTTGGTTTTTTGTCTATGCCTTGTAGATAATCATTTTTACCTCAGTCGTTTGATTTTGAAAACTCTGAAGGGTTCATGATACAGCTTTTAGGTGACATTTACTTTTACGTGTTTTTTTTTTTTTTTACGGTAGTTACAGAAGTCTCAAATCCAAAATGTTAAGACTCTTATTAACAAAGTTCTCAAAATCTTGTTATATTTGTGCAGATAAAATTTTGTGTGAAATGGAAAATGATTTTTTTTTGTGGTTTTGCCTAATTTAGTGAATTTTTTTCTCCTAACTTATAAGCACAAAACGGAGAACCCTACAAATCCTTCTGCCTGGGCTGAAAAGTTTAAGCTAGATAATCACTATGAACTTAATAGGGATGTTGTTTTGAGTTTTTCTCTTTGCTCCCCAGTCCGATGAGGTTGGATGTGTGGATGTCCAATTTATTGACAGCCTGAGGTTTAAGAATGTTGTGAGCTTTGCACACATTGAAGTTAATAAATCGACTATTTGAAGACACTTAGACGCTTTATTTACATGTTGTAGAAACATGGGACTAGATTGTGTTACCAGCCTCATTACAAGATGTTAGTTATCCCCCTACATTGTAGCAGATTTTCCGTTTTGAGCCTTGGGTTCATATTGGTCCTTTCATTTTTTTCCATGCATATAGGAAGTGTCAGTTAAGACATCTGTGACGAAATTTGGGAATAAGTTAACAAATGCAGAGAAAAGATTAGAGATATTAGGAAAGAAGTTGCAGAAAATGAAGTTTTAATGGATAGTGTAGACTAATGTCATGGAATAACTTCCCTGGGATTAAGGGATCTAAATGGTATCGATCCTGATGAATATAATTTTTTTTTCTTCTTTTTTTTGAGATGGAGTTTCACTCCATGTTGGTCAGGCTGGTCTCAAACTCCTGACCTCAGGTGATTCACCCGCCTCGGCCTCCCAAAGTGCTGGGATTATAGGCGTGAGCCACCGCGCCGGGCCTCTGATGAATGTAATTCTGATCACTTGGAACAAGTTTTGGATATTTACAAGTTGTAAAGGACGACAAAGATTATCTTGTCCAGTTGCTCTTTTAGTGCTAAGTTTTTTTTTTTAAACTTAAAACAGTTTA
>NW_016853783.1:0-307 GCF_001698545.2 Rhinopithecus bieti | reverse complement strand
TAGGGATTTCTCAGCTCTTTCTGAGGTTCAACCCCACCCCACCCCAGGGATTTCTCACCTCTTTCTAACCTCCAAGACATCCTGACTAAGGAATACTTTACCACCCCTGCAGTTTTTCTCTCCTTAGTATGTCCGAACTGAGGAATGCTTTACCGTCCCTAGGCTTTTTCCCTAGTCCCTACCACCAAGGAAATACTTTACTGGCTCCTGCGGCTTCTCCTTCCATGGTCTGTGCACAGAGTTGTCGCTGCAGTATGAGGATCCTTTAAGCTAGGTTGCTGGCCAGTTTCTTTTTTTTTTTTTTTTT
>NW_016853782.1:0-370 GCF_001698545.2 Rhinopithecus bieti | reverse complement strand
GCCTTTCTGTCTTTCTTTCTGTCTGTCTTTCTGTCTTTCTGTCTTTCTGTCTTTCTGTGTGTCTTTCTGTTTTTCTGTCTTTCTGTCTGTCTTTGTGTCTTTCTGTCTTTCTTTCTGTCTTTCTGTCTTTCTGTCTTTCTGTCTTTCTGTCTTTCTGTCTGTCTGTCCTTCTGTCTGTCTGTCTTTCTGTCTGTATTTCTGTCTTTCTTTCTGTCTGTCTTTCTGTCTGTCTTTCTGTCTGTCTTTCTTTCTGTCTTTGTCTTTCTGTCGTTCTTTCTGTCTTTCTGTCTTTCTGTCTGTCTTTCCATTTTCTGTCTTTCTGTCTGTCTTTCTGTCTTTCTGTCGTTCTTTCTGTCTTTCTGTCTGTCTG
>NW_016853781.1:0-2691 GCF_001698545.2 Rhinopithecus bieti | reverse complement strand
CACCATATTCCTCAATGTGTGCCCGAATATCCCATTGCAGATTAAACGAAAAAAGTGTTATCAAACTTCACAATGAAAAGGTTGGTGTAACTCCGTAAGATGAATTCACACATTACCAAGCAGATACTCAGAAAGCTTCCTTTTGGTTTTTATCTGAGGATATTTCCTTTGTCACCATAGGCTTCAATGCACTCCCAAGTATCCTATTACAGATACCACGAATCCAGCGTTATCAGACTGCTCAAGAAGAGAACAGTGTAACTCTGTGAGATGCATTCACACATCACAAAAAAGTTTCTCAGTAGGTTTCTTTCTAGTTTTTTTCTGAGTATATTTGATTTATCAGTGTGGGCCTCCATGTACTCCCAAATATCACTTTGTAGATTTAATGAAAGCAGTTTTAGCAAACTGCTCCATGAAAAAAATTGTATAACTCTGTGAGATGAAATCACACATCACAATGAAGTTACTCAGAAAGCTTCTTTCTCATTTTCATCTGAGGGTATTTCCTTTTTCAGCATAGGCTGGAATGTGCTCCCAAATATCTATTTGCAGATTTCACAAAAGAGTGCTATCAAACTGCTCAAGATAAATAACATTGCACCTCTGTAAGATGAATTGACACATCACAAAGCAGTTTCCTAGAGACATTCTTTCTAGTTTTATCTGAAGATAGTTCCTTTTCACCATAGTCCTCAATGCATCAGAAAACAACCCATTGCAGATTAAACGAAAAAGGTCTTAGTAAACTTCTCAATGAAAAGAATCGTGTAACTCTGTGACAGGAATTCACACATCACAAAGCAGTTTCTTAGAAACCTTCCTTTTGGTTTTATTTGAGGATATTTCCTTTTCACCTTAGGCTTTAATGCACTCCCAAATATCCTATTACAGATTCCACAAAACCATTGTTATCAGGCTGCTCAAGGAAAGCATGATGAAACTCTGTGAGATGAATTCACACATCACAAACCAGTTTCTCAGAAAGCTGTTTTCTACTTATTATTTGAAGATATTTCCTTTTCACTAAATGAATCAATGTGCTCCCAAATAACCCTGTGCAGATTCCACATAAACAGTGTTAGCAAACTGTGCCTTGAAAAAAATGGTGTAACTCTGTGAGATGAAATCACACATCACAAAGAACTTTCTCAGAAAGCTTCTTTCTTGTCTATATCTGAGGATATTTCCTATGTTACCATAGGCTTCAGTGCAATCAAAAATATCCTATGACAGATTCTAGGAGAACAGTGTTATTAAACTGCTAAATGAATAGAATGGTGTAACTTTGTGAGATGAATTCACACATCACAAAGCAGTTTCTCAGAAAGCTTCTTTCTAGTTTTTATCTGATGATATTTCCTTAGTCACCACAGATTTCAATGAGATCCAAAATATCCCTTGATGATTCCCCAAAAATAATGCTACCAAACTGCTCGAGGAAAAGAATCATGAACTATGTGAGATTAATTAACACATTGAAAAGTGGTTTTCTCAGAATGTTTATTTCTGGTTTTTGTATGAGGATATTTTGTTTGTCACCATAAGTTCCAATGCTCTCTGAAATATACCATTGCAGATTCCAAGAAACCAGTGTTAGCAAACTGCTCAATGAAAAGAACAGTGTAACTCTGTGAGATGAATTCTCAAATCACTAAACAATTTCTCAGAAAGTTTCTTTCTAGTTTTTATCTGAGGATATTTCCCTTTTAATTATTCGCTTAAATGCACTCCCAAGTATCCCTTTGTTGAATCCATGAAAACAGTGCTAGCAAGCTGCTCCATGTAAAGAAAGGTGTAACACTGTGAGCTGAATTCACACATCACAAAGCAGTTTCTCAGAACCCTTTTTTCTTGCTTTATCTGAGGATATTTCCTTTTTCACCACAGGCCTCAATGTACTGTCGAATATCACATTGCAGTTTCAGTGAAAACAGTGTTAGCAAACTGCTCAATGAAAAGACTGGTGTAACTCTGTGAGATGAATTCACATATCACAAATCAGTTTCTCTGAAATCTTCCTTCTAGGTTTATTTGAGGATATTTTCTTTGTCACCCTATGTTTCAAAGTGATCAAAAAATACACCTTCTCAGATTGCACAAGAAGTGCCAGCAAACGGCTCCATAAAAGAGTGGTGTAACTCTGTGAGAAGAATTCACACATCACGAAGCAATTTCTCAGAAAGCTTATTTCTAGTTTTATCTGTGGATAATTCCTGTATCACCATAGGCTTCAATGCAATCCAAAATATCCCTTCTCAGATCCCAAAAAGCAGTGATACCAAACTGCTCTATTTAAAGAAATATGTGACTCTGTGGAATGAATTAACAGATCACAAAGCAGTTTCTCAGAAATCTTCTTTCTAGTTTTAATATGATATTATTTAATTTCTCACCATAGGCATGAATGTGTGCTGAAATATCTTATTGCAGATTCCAAGAAAACAGTGTTGGCAAACTGCTCAATAAAAAGAATAGTGTAACCCTGTAAGATGAATTCACACATCACAAAGGACTTTCTCAGAAAACTTCTTTCTAGTTTTTATCTGAAGATATTTTCTTTTTCACCATAGGACTCAATGCATTCTGGAATATCCCATCGCAGATTCAATGAAAAAATTGTTAGCAAACTTCTCAATGAAAACTACCATGTACCTCTGTGAGATGAATTCACATATCACAAAAAAGTTT
>NW_016853780.1:0-549 GCF_001698545.2 Rhinopithecus bieti | reverse complement strand
TAAAATTACCAAGAAAGCACATGCGGCTGCTAACCAAGAACATCGCTGACAACGGCCACACGAATGCACACTCTAGTAAAATTAACAAGAAAACACAAGCGGCTTTTCACCAAAACGGCCACACGAACGCACATTCTAGTAAAATTACCGAGAAAACACACGCAACTTCTGAGAACATCGCCAAGAACGGCCACATGAACGCACATTCTAGTAGAATTACTGAGAAAACACACGTGGCTTCTAACCAGGAACATCGCCGAGAATGGTCACACGAACATACGTTCTAGTAGAATTACCGAGAAAACACACACGGCTTCTGAGAACATCGCCAAGAATGGCCACACGAATGTACATTCTAGTAGAATTACCAAGAAAACACGTGCAGCTTCCAACCAAGAACACTGCCGAGAACGGCCACACGAACGTACATTCTAGTAGAATTACCGAGAAAAACATGCGGCTTCTAACCAGGAACATCACTGAGAATAGCCACACGAACATACATTCTAGTAAAATTACTGAAAACACATGTGACTTCTAAGGGGAAAA
>NW_016853779.1:0-1451 GCF_001698545.2 Rhinopithecus bieti | reverse complement strand
AAAAGAAGCTTTCTGAGAAACTGTTTTGTGATGTGTGAATTCATCTCACAGATTTACAACTTTCTTTTCATGGAGGAGTTTACTAACACTATTTTTGTGGAACCTGCAAAGCGATATTCCCTTGTGCCTTGAGGAATATGGTGAAAAGTAAATATTCTCAGATAAAACCAAAAGTAGCTTTCTGAGAAACTGTTTGTAATGTGTGAATTCATCTCCCAGAGTTACACTGTTCTTTTCATTGAGCAGTTTGGTAACACTGTTTTCTTGGAATCTTCAGTTGGATATTTCGGATCGCATTGAAGCTTATGGTGACAAAGGAAACTTCCTCAGACAAAAACTAAGAAGAAGCTTTCTGTGAAACTGCTTTGATATGTGTTAATTCATCTCACGGAGTTACACCTTTATTTTCATGCAGTGGGTTGGTAGCACCCTTTTTGGGGAATCAGAGAAGGGATAGTTTGCGTCACATTGAATCCTATGGTGACAAAGGAAATATCCTCAGATAAAACTAGAAAGAAGCTTTCTGAGAAACTTCTTGGTGATGTTTGAATTCATCTCACAGAGTTACACCTTTCTTCCCATGGAGCAGTTTGCTAACCCTGTTTTCGTGTAATCTGCAATTGGATATATGGGAGCACATTCAGTCCTATGGTGAAAACAAAATATTCTCACATAAAATTGGAAAGTACCTTCCTGAGAAACTGCTTTGTGATGTGTGAATTCATCTTACAGAGTCACACCATTCTTTTCACTAAGTAGTTTGCTAACACTGTTTTCATGGAATCTGCAATGGGATATACAGAAGTGGATTGAGGCCTATGGAGAAAAAGGAAATATCCTGAGATAAAAACTAGAAAGTAGATGTCTGACAAACTGCTTTGTGATGTTTGAGTTATTCTCACAAAGTTACACCATTGTTTGCATTGAGCAGATTGATAACACTGTTTTCATGGAATCTGCAATAGGATATTTGGTAGTGCCTTGAAGCTTATGGTGACACAGGAAATATCCCAGGGAAAAAAAAAAACAAAAGAAGTCTTCTGTGAAACTGCTTTGTGTTGCATGAATTCATCTCACAGATTTACACCTTTCTTTTCATTGAGAAGTTTGCTAACCTTATTTTCGTGGAATCTGTGATGGGATATTCATTTGCACACTTAGGATTATGGTGAAAAAGGAAATATCCTCAGATAATAACTAGACAGAAGCTTTCTGAGAAACCGCTTTGTGATGTGTGATTCATCTCAGAGAGTTACAATGTTGTTGTCATTGAGCAGTTTGCTAACACTGTGTTTTGGAATCTGCAATTGGATATATCAGAGCACATTGAAGCTTATGGTGACAAAGGAAACATCTTCATATACAAAGTAGATAAAAGTTTTCTTAGAAACTCCTTTGTGATTTGTGAATTTATCTCGCAGAGTTTCACCATTCTTTTCATGGAGCAGTTC
>NW_016853778.1:0-376 GCF_001698545.2 Rhinopithecus bieti | reverse complement strand
TGAAATGAAATGAAATGATGAAATCAAATGATGAAATCAAATGAAATTATGAAATGATAATGAGATGAAATGGTGAAATGAGATGATGAAATGCAATGAAATGATGAAATGAAATGCTGAAATGAAATGATGACATGAAATGAAATGAGATGAAATGAAATGATGAGATGAAATGATGAGATGAATTGAATGATGAGATGAAATGAAATGATTAAATTGAAATGAAATGATGAAATGATGGATGAAATGAGATGAAATGATGAGATGAGATGAAATGATGAGATGAGATGAAATGAAATGATGACATGAAATGAAATGATGAGATGAGATGAAATGAGAAAATGAATGAAATGATGAAATGAAATGAAATGATGAA
>NW_016853777.1:0-550 GCF_001698545.2 Rhinopithecus bieti | reverse complement strand
CTTCTGAGAAAGTTCTTCATGATGTGAGAAATCATATCATAGAGTTACAACTTTCATATCATTGAGCAGTTGGCTAACACTGTTTTCGTGAATCTACAAAGGGATAATTGGGAGCGCATTGAGGCTTATGTTGAAAAATGCCATATTCTCAGTTAAAAAGTAGAAAGGAGCTTTCTGAGGAACTGTTTTGTGATGTGTGAATTCGTCTCTTAGAGTTACACGTTGTTTTCATTGAGCAGATTGTTCAAACTGTTTTCTTGGAATATGCAATGAGATATTTCAGAGTGCATTGAAGCCTACGGTGACAAAGGAAATATAACGAGATGAAAACCAAAAAGAAGCCTATTGAGAAACTGCTTTGTGTTGTGTCAATTCATATCACAGAGTTATACTGTTCTTTTCATTGAGCAGTTTGCAAACACTGTTTCCTTGTAATCTACAATGGTATTTTGAAGCCTATGGTGCATTGAAGCCTAGAGTGACAAAGGAAATATCCTCAGACAAAAACAAGAAAGAATCTTTCTGATAAACTGCTTTGTGATTTGTGAAT
>NW_016853776.1:0-287 GCF_001698545.2 Rhinopithecus bieti | reverse complement strand
ACTCTGAAAACTCCAGTGAAAATGAACAACTCTATGGCAAGACTAATCAAGAAGGAAAAAGTGCAAATAAACACTATGGGAAGGTAAAAGGGGCACATCCACAGATATGAAAGGGAGTACAATTGCCACAAGAAAACACTATTATCGGTTGTAGGCCCATACATTTGGAAATGTATACTGTAGCAGACACAGTTAGTTGCTGCAACTGTGCTATGCTATGCTATGCTATGCTATACTGTGCTATGCTATGCTATACTGTACTATGCTATACTATGCTGTGCTATGTT
>NW_016853775.1:0-548 GCF_001698545.2 Rhinopithecus bieti | reverse complement strand
TGATTACGTTTTTTTAAAAAAAAGATGTACTTCCCAGTTTATGATAGAAACATTTTCTGAAAACGTGCACAAGTAGCTGGGTGTGGTGGCTCACACTTGTAATCCTAGCACTTTGGGAGGCCAAGGCAGAGAATCACTTGAGCCCAGGAGTTTGGGACCAGCCTGGGTAACATAGTGAGACTCCGTCTCTACAAAAAATAAAAATTAGCCAGGCACACACCTGTTGTCCCAGCTATTTAGATGGCTGAGGTAGAAGCATTGCTTGAGCCCAAGAGGTTGACGTTGTAGTAAGCCATAATCACAGCCTAGGCAACAGAATGAGACCCTGTCTCAAAAATATATATACACAAAAGTCAGCTGGGCGTGGTGGCACATGCCTGTAATCCCAGCTACCCAGGAGGCTGAGGCAGAAGAATTGCTTCAACCCGGGAGGCAGAGTTTGCAGTGAGTGGAGATCACGCCACTGCACTCCAGCCTGGGCGACAGAGCAAGACTCTGACTCAAAAAAAAAAAAAAAGTAAAACTAAGTCATTCTCAACAAAGTATAT
>NW_016853774.1:0-282 GCF_001698545.2 Rhinopithecus bieti | reverse complement strand
CTGTAATCCCAGCACTTTGGGAGGCTGAGGTCGGTCGGATCACAAGGTCAGGAGATCGAGACCATCCTGGCCAACATAGTGAAACCCCGTCTCTACTAAAATACAAAATTAGCTAGGGTGGTGGTGCATGCCCGTAATCCCAGCTACTTGGCAGGCTGAGGCAAGAGAATCGCTTGAACCAGGGAGGCGGAGGTTGCAGTGAGCCGAGGTCACGCCACTGCACCCCAGCCTGGCAACAGAGCGAGACTCCGTCTCAAAAAAAAAAAAAGAAAAAAAAAGAAA
>NW_016853773.1:0-547 GCF_001698545.2 Rhinopithecus bieti | reverse complement strand
CTTCAGCTAGTTGATTGTATAACCTGTAAAGAACTTACATAGAATTAGAGACAAACATTGCAAAAGTGAATCACTAAAAAAATAAATAAATAAAATAAAATCAACCTTACCTTAGAAAAAAAAAAAAAAAAAAGATGAACCTGAAATTTCCACCTTATTCTGTGCCTCCACTCCCTAGCAGTGAGGAGTCCTTCCTTTGGGTTTCTTTACAATTTAAAAATTTTACTTTTATAAATAATACTTTGATAAACATCCTTCTACATTAATCATTGTTTATATCTGTTGTTATCTTTTTGAAATACATTCTGAGAGGTGAAATTGCTGGTTCATGGCTTTTTTTTTTTTTTTTTTTTTTTCTGAGACATGGTCTTGCTCTGTTGCCCAGTTTGGAGTGCAGTGGTGTGATCTTGGCTCACTGCAACCTCTGCCTCCTGGGCTCAAGCGATCCTCCCATCTCAGCCTCCCATGTAGCTGGGACTCCAGGCACATACCAGTGTGCCTGGCTAATTTTTGTATTTTATTTATTTATTTTATTTTATTTTTATTT
>NW_016853772.1:0-367 GCF_001698545.2 Rhinopithecus bieti | reverse complement strand
TCTGAGGCCACCTATTCCATCTTAATTGGGGACCTAACTAAGTTGAAAGTAAGAAGACTTGGGGAAAATAAAAGTTGTATTTTCAATCCGGTAAATAGAGATAAGCGCTACAACATTTCTTACTGCAATTTGGTTTTAACAGATAGAAATTAAAGAACATTCTATATGCAAGTTCTAGTTTTGGCTTACTTTTTTGAATTTTGGTGAATTCTGTTCTGTGACTTTTGTTTGTCTTAAGTCAGACACATTGGGAAGTGGATAAAGAGGTTGATTATTTTCTGTGAGACAGTTATTCTCAAAGAATAGTCCTGGGAGCAGGTGAAGCTGCATCACTTGGGAACTTGTTAGAAATGCAAATTCTCAGGCT
>NW_016853771.1:0-2108 GCF_001698545.2 Rhinopithecus bieti | reverse complement strand
AAAGATTTCCTATGTATAATGTAAAATGCTTTTAAATCTGGGTGGTAGATATGAGTATTCACTATAAAAGTCATCAAACTTTTCCATATGTTTGAAAGTTTTCTCAATAAAACATTCTTCCTTTTTTGAGATGGAGTCTCGTTCTGTTGCCAAGGCTGGAGTACAATGGCACAATCTCAGCTCACTGCAACCTCCATCTCCCAGGTTCAAGCGATTCTGCTGCCTCAGCCTCCCGAGTAGCTGGGATTACAGGCACCCGCCACCACACCCCGCTAATCTTTGTATTTTTAATAGAGACGGGGTTTCGCCATATTGGCCAGGCTGGTCTTGAACTCTTGACCTCAGGTGATCCACCTGCCTTGGCCTTCCAAAGTGCTGGGATTACAGGCATAAGCCACCACGCCCAGCCAATAAAACATTCTTAAAAGACACTCAGCCAATTCTTAATCATAAGGGACAGTGACACTAAAGAAATCTAGAGGCATTTCCAAACCTCTGGATTGGCCAAACTCTGAAAAACTTATGTTAAAACAAGTAAGCATACAAATACACATGTAACCCTCTGCAAGTAAGAAGAATAAAGGCATAAGATACCAAAATGCTAATAATGACTGAATGGGGAACAGTGGATTTTTATTCTTCATGGTAGTCTTCTGTTCCTTCTTACTTTTCTTTAGTTAAAATGCATTCTTTTCAGTAAAAATTTTTCTTATATATTTCAACAGATCAGAGGGACAACTGAAAAGGTCCAAGATTGGACTTCATCCCAGAGTGCAGTAACAGAATCCTGAAGAGGCTGTGGACCTTACTTTCTTCCAGCTGATAACACATCCAGTCTTCCAGGGCAAAAGATGAAGGACAGAAGCAATGATGGGAATCAGTCACATTAATATTGATCATATAAGGACAAGAATGAGGATTGTTAAGCTGATCCTCTCTAATTCTCACAGTGAACATCCTTAAAGGCTTCATAATAGTAGTCTTATCCCCTCACAGTCTATATTTGGTCTCTATGGCAACAGCAAATCTTACCTGAGTGAATCTGTTAAGGAAAGACCTGGGCAAGCCTTTCCTCCCACCTCCTTGTCTAAAGGGATTCTGACACCCAAAAATCTTCGTCTTTTCATGCTGCACTTGAAAGCTCATTCCTAACTCAGGTACATAGATTTCTCCTCGGTGGTCAAAACAAGCATTGAGTCCTTCCAATACAGACTGAGAAGCCAGGTTAAGCTATTTAAAGAAGAAAGTACATATATTTGTCTCAAATATGTTGTACAACTGAAACAAAATGCAGGGGAATAATATGCAGCAAAAAAAGCTAGTGTTATCTTCAGAAAGGGAATTTGAAACAATATTGATAACCTTCTATATTTTAGGCTGAGTTATGAGTTGGTTTGTCTCCATTCTATTATTTTGTTTTTGAGACAGGATTTCACTCTGTCACCCAGGTTGGAGTGCAGTGGCACAATCACAGCTCACTGCAACCTCCACCTCCAGGGCTCAAGAGATCCTCCACCTCAGCCCGCTGCATAGCTGTGGCCATAGGTGTGCACCACCACACCCAGTTAATTCTTTTTTTTTTTTTTTTTTTTTTTTTTGGTAGAGCCAAGGTCTCGCTGTGTTGTCCAGGATGGTCTCAAACTCCTGGGCTCAAGTAATTCTCCATCCTTTGTTTCCCAATGTTAGAATTACAGGCATGAGCCACTGTACCTGGTCCAATTCTATTATTCTTCATTTCCCAGGTACGTTAAAGAGATTTTGGCTGGTATCTTACATAGATACACACACACACGTCAATAATCTTTAAACTGAATAAATACTCAAATTACATTTTTTTTTTTTTTTTTTTGAGACGGAGTCTCGCTCTGTCGCCCAGGCTGGAGCGCAGTGGCCGGATCTCAGCTCACTGCAAGCTCCGCCTCCCGGGTTTACGCCATTCTGCCTCAGCCTCCCGAGTAGCTGGGACTACAGGCGCCCGCCACCACGCCTGGCTAGTTTTTTGTATTTTTTAGTAGAGACGGGGTTTCACTGTGTTAGCCAGGATGGTCTCGATCTCCTGACCTCGTGATCCGCCCGTCTCGGCCTCCCAAAGTGCTGGGATTACAGGC
>NW_016853770.1:0-368 GCF_001698545.2 Rhinopithecus bieti | reverse complement strand
CCTCAGCCTCCAAATAGGTGGGACTACAGGTGCATGCCACTACACCAAAATTACAGATGCTAATTTTGTAGAGACAGGGTTTCACCATGTTGCCTAGGCTGGCCTCCAACTTCTGGGCTCAGGTGATCCTCCCGCCTCGACCTCCCAAAGTGCTGGAATTACAGGTGCAAGCCACTGTGCCCAGCCTTATAATTTTTATACATAGTTGAATGAGCCTCAATTGCACAGAGGAGGAAACAGAGAGGTTGGGTATTTTGCCTGAGGTCACACAGCTTACAAATAGCAGAACCAGGATTCACATCCAAGCCTATCTGCCCTGTAATCCCATGAATTTCCTCTCTGTTGTTCCATGTTGCCTCTTGATTAAC
>NW_016853769.1:0-2158 GCF_001698545.2 Rhinopithecus bieti | reverse complement strand
CTCTTCCCTTCCCACCTTCCTTTTTTCATTTACCTCCTCACTCCCTTTCTCCCTCTGTTTTTTCTTTCTCTTCTTTCAACTTCAGTGTATTCCTATATATCCTACCAATGCTTCCATTTTAGCATCGTGAGTATTTATAGTCCAAATTAGAAAAACAACCAGCTTCACTTTGCCAAAAGGAAATCTCAAAGTCTAAGATGTTAGGAGCTACTACCCTTGAAAAAATGAGAGTTTGCCAGCCATCTTTCATAGTTGAGTTCAAAACCTATTCTTCCACTTCCTCCTTTGTGTCATCTTAAGTGAATACACCTCATTGTCTCAGTTTCCACGTCTGAAAAATGGAAGTATCAATACTTCAAACTATTATTGAGAGATTAAATGTGTCAATACTGTCCACCACAGGACACTTATGCGATGCTAGGCATAGTGCCCTATGTGCAATATCTTACTACAGCCATCACAATAGCTTCACAAAGACCCCTGTGTAATGGATACTACCATCCATTCTATGGATGAGTTTGTGGAAGCCTATAATAGTTAAGGCAGTTCTAAGTAGCCAAATCTGAATTTGAACCCAGGCCTTTTTGAGCGATTCCTCCCACCACACCCTTTATGCTATTCCACTTTGCAGAGGGGACATCCATGTGTAATGCCATGGTACCACCTCCCTCCACTGAACCCAAGCTGAGTTCTGCCCCTTGAAAAGTAATGGAGTGATTATTCAGAATCTCATAGTTGTGGCCTGTGGATAGCAAAGTTCATTCAGAAAACACAATAAAACTCCACCAATAGTGTTCTTCTGACCGAAGACAAGAAGTTAACCAGAAAGTAGTGGCTTTGACACAGATATTCTCAGTTGTGGCAAATTACGAACTTGACTAGATTTTATTTATTTTATTTAAAATTCTCGTTTCCCCTGAAAGGATTTTTCCTAAAGTCATAATATTCTTATCTCTAGCCAAACAACACAGAAGAAAGAAACTATATGGTAGGGAAATTATGGGCTTTTAACTTTGTCAGGAGATTCCTGAGTTACCCACAAATCCTCCCCCTTTCTCCACTCATCCACTCAGCCTTAAAAGTTGCTCCTCCTTTGTTATGCACCTTTCCAGAATCTATGCTGTTCTCACACATGCACAGTAACTTTTCAGTTCTCCAAACAAACTGCAACTACTATATGCCTCTCCCTGTCTCTCACTGAAGCCTCTTCATTTGTTATTGACGCACAAGTGAGTTTTCTAAAATGCAAATCTGACCATATCACTCCTCTGCTTGCAAGCCCTTGAGAGGTTCAGTTGGTAACATCATCTAGAGCAAATTTCTTGGGATGGCAGAAGAGGACTCCGGGTTTTGTCCTCAACATATTTTTTCCTGCCTACTTCACACCTCTAACCTTAACGTACAGCACATAAACAGTATTCAACTACGTGTGGTTCCCAGGACATGTGAGGTGGTTTCACATCTTCATGATTTGGCACATACTCCAATTTCCCTGGAATATACAGTTCACTTTGCTCAGCTTTGCGTACTGTTATTCATGTTTCATGACCTATCTTAAATACCACTCATGTAACTTTCCCAGAAGAATTTCCTTTATGTGAGTATCTCACTTGGTATTATAGCACTTACAGTGATTATTCATTCTAATTATTTGCTTGCAAGTTTATTACTCCAAGGAGAGTGAACTCCTTGGGACAGAGAAAATATCTTAGGTATTTTTGTACCCCTAACACCTAGGACAGGGTCAAGTACAGACTATCTCTCACCAGTAAATAGCTTGGGCATGAATAAATATTAGGAGTAGAAAATTACTTCCGACATACGGTCAAATCATTGACTGTATGTGTGTAATGTATCAGATTATGTGGTAAGCATTGGGATAGAACTTTGAACCAGACAGCCATAATCTCAAATTTCACTGAGCTCACTTACATGCTAAAACTCTCATGAAAGCACACACATCAAGAATCATTCTTCAGATGATTATAGGTAAATTTACAGAAGCAACAGATCAGAAGTAAATACATAACAGAACAAATTTTACTCTGTGTTACAATATCTTCCCCTGCCTATAAAGTAGTACAGGCACCATATAAACAACCTACATATCTGCTGCTCTCTAGAAGATCTGGAGAGGCTTTAAAAGTTTTATTTCGGT
>NW_016853768.1:0-370 GCF_001698545.2 Rhinopithecus bieti | reverse complement strand
TTGGGGTCTTCCCTTCCCCTCTGGGATCCCCTATTATTTGGTTCTTTCTCTGTGGTCTAGGTGAAAGCCCTATCAAAAACTCTGAGCTGGACGGGCGCGGTGGCTCAAGCCTGTAATCCCAGCACTTTGGGAGGCCAAGACGGGCGGATCACGAGGTCAGGAGATCGAGACCATCCTGGCTAACCCGGTGAAACCCCGTCTCTACCAAAAAATACAAAAAACTAGCCGGGCAAGGTGGCGGGTGCCTGTAGTCCCAGCTACTCAGGAGGCTGAGGCAGGAGAATGGCGTAAACCCGGGAGGCGGAGCTTGCAGTGAGCTGAGATCCGGCCACTGGACTCCAGCCTGGGCGGCAGAGCCAGACTCCGTCTC
>NW_016853767.1:0-2148 GCF_001698545.2 Rhinopithecus bieti | reverse complement strand
GTCATGAGATACTAACACATAAATATAAAATCTACAAAGCAAAAGTAACACACAAACTTGCCTTAATTCAGTCAGGTTTTAATACTCATAAATTCAATTTAGATTCAAAAGATGAAGACTGTTCTGCACAAGGAAATGAAGGAAATGAGTAATGAATAAAGACTGAGCTACCTAAAAGCACAGACTACAATTCTAAAGAGGGAGAGCACACCGCGACCAGATCACTAAATTCTGTTGTTCTTTAGTTTGTCACAGGGAACTTTTAGGATAGAAAAACTACATTATAAATACACATCCATTGTGAAATTAGAAGATGAAAAGAGAGGCAAAAGCAGATCATAAACAAGATCATGCCATTCTTACTATAAGCGGAACATCAAACTAATTTCAAAAGCAGACAGGTTTTCTGCGGTTTCTCTAACCATAACTAAGTTGCACTTAAAACTCCAAGAACAGGCCGGGCGCGGTGGCTCAAGCCTGTAATCCCAGCACTTTGGGAGGCCGAGACGGGCGGATCACGAGGTCAGGAGATCGAGACCATCCTGGCTAACATGGTGAAACCCCGTCTCTACTAAAAAAATACAAAATCTAGCCGGGCGAGGTGGCGGGCGCCTGTAGTCCCAGCTACTCGGGAGGCTGAGGCAGGAGAATGGCGTAAACCCGGGAGGCGGAGCTTGCAGTGAGCTGAGATCCGGCCACTGCACTCCAGCCCGGGCGACAGAGCGAGACTCCGTCTCAAAAAAAAAAAAAAAAAACTCCAAGAACCTCATTCATTCAAAAACACTTGAAACCGTACTATGCGTTGTGTGATGACGAAACTGTCTTCAAAATAGACTTTATCCCCAACAGCAGCCCCAGTATGGTTATTCTCAGTAAACAACAAGCACCACCACTCACTAACCACCCACATTCGGTGCCACCTTAATGGCCCTGCGCTTATTCTCGTATTACAACCACCCCAAAGTGATGATTACTGTCTCCATTTTACAGTTATCAGTAAGGAAGCCAGGAAGGTTAAGTGACCTAGACAAGGCCACACAGCGGGTTCAGTGGCAGAGCTGGGACTGAACACAAGTCGGTCTTTAGCACTCTCCACGACCCTAGGCCAATCCCGCACTACAGGGGTCGCCTATAGGTGCTGGGACCTAGAGGATTCCTGGAATATGCCTCACTTACGAAGCCCCCAGGGCTTCCCACAATCTGATACATAACATGAGAGGCGCTTAAAAGCCAGCCTAGTGATTAAGAGATCACTATTTCTGAAAGAAACGCAATCATATCCAGGAACGGCTCGGTCAGGACTTGGTTCTGGACAAGCCCACCTCACGCTAACATCTGCCCTGATGTCCCAGGGACCACACCCTTCCTAAGAGCGAGTCTCGCCGCCCTTTTCCCAGGCCAGGTAGCCTGAGGGAGGTGGAGGGTTTACGCGGAGGGGGCTGGGTGGGCGCGAAGGCCTTTTATTTCCGGGACCCACCACTGCCCTCACCTCCAGACCTCCAGGGGCGCCCACGGTAAACGCCCAGCAACTGCTTTGCTCCCCACAAAGTCGTCCCCAACCCAAAAGGCGTACCTACGCCCCCGCCGCTGCGTCCGCACGTCGTCGTGACGTCAGCCCGCCGTCGTCGCGCTATAAAAAGGGTCAGAGGCACCACGGCTGCTGCAGTGGAAACCCTGGCAATCCTTCCTGTGCTCTGGGTCGGCTAGGAGGGAGCGGGACGCAGGGGGCACTACAGTGGGTAGAGTAGGAAGGAAGGCAAGGGACGCGAGGTGGGAAGCAGGCGAATTCCTAGACCTGCTTGCCGCGGAAGAATGCCCTCTCAAGTGGAACAAAAGCTCAGCTAGTAACCGGCTAGTGGCTTCTCTGGCAACGGCGGCCCCGCCCCTCCCGTCAGGCCCGCAGCAGGCTGCGGATTGGTCCGGGTTAGGGACGGCGGGCAGCGCCTGTAGCTATTGGCGAGGGTGAGGGAGGGGAGCTTCGTGTCTATACTTGTGTCTCGGTAAGCTTTTTTTTTTTTAAGCGTTTGTTTCTGGAAAAGGAGGGCACTTGTGTACATTACCGAAAATCATAACTGAGCCCAACTAGAAAAGAAATAAAGCCAATTCCGAGTTTTCTGGCGCGTGGCCTGTATGTGTTCTGCTTTTTTT
>NW_016853766.1:0-364 GCF_001698545.2 Rhinopithecus bieti | reverse complement strand
CAAGGAGAAAAGTGCAACAAATAACTGGAGAAATACAATTTTAACTGGTTTAAGAAAAAGTAAGGGCCAGGCATGGTGGCTCATGCCTGTAATCCCAGCACTTTGGGAGGCCGAGGTGGGCAGATCACGAGGTCAGGAGATCGAGACCATCCTGGCTAACATGGTGAAACCCCGTCTCTACTAAAAAAAAATAAAATACAAAAAAATTAGCCAGGCATGGTGGCGTGCACCTGTAGTCCCAGCTGCTGGGGAGGCTGAGGCAGGAGATCACGCCACTGCACTCCAGCCTGAGTGACAGAGCAAGACTCTGTCTCAAAAAAAAAAAAAAAAAAAAAAAAAGAAAAGTAAGGGAGCCCATAGTTGT
>NW_016853765.1:0-777 GCF_001698545.2 Rhinopithecus bieti | reverse complement strand
ATTTTAAACCAAACACAGTAGTTCTATATGAAAATATATGAAATATTGAAAAAAAACCTTGCCTTATAAAAATCACATAAAAGATGTTCTGATTTTCATTAAGAGAGAAGTTGCTCAAGTTTAAATAATTGGATAAGAAGTGATGAAAACCAACTCCTAAAGTCTTACTACATAAATATTATTTGGCACTTTTCCTTAATTTTCTTAAAATGAAATAGAACAAAATATAATTTTTAGGTGGTGAGTAGTATTTGCTTTTAAAGGCATTTTATTTGTCTCCTAATGCAGGAATTTTGGGTGTATGATATGTCAGATAATTCTGCATCTCACTTTTACATTATAGGAAAAAAGTAGCTAAGATTTGATGTCATGTGGTCACAAGAAGACTAGAAAGTTATTGTCTATAATCAGGAGAGGAGGGATCAATCTACCTAGGGTGAAAATTTCCATAGATTTACTTATTTATCTTATACCTTCCCATATATTGTTTGTATTGAATTTGTTATCAGATATCCACAGAAATATCCTAAATTTTTTTCACTATAAATTTACAGTGGAACAGACTGTACACTTCATTATAGAGTTTTTTTAAACAAAGGCAAGAAAGTCTTTCTAGCAAGATTTTCTTTCTTTTCTGTGTATGCTGCTGTCCTCACCTAGTCAGAGATGCCTCTCAAGACTCATCTCTGTGAATTTTCTACGGTTAAGTCACCAGATAAAGAGGCAAAAAGTCTGTAAGGGAAATTATACAATATTTTCAGTGCAATATTATGCAAT
>NW_016853764.1:0-550 GCF_001698545.2 Rhinopithecus bieti | reverse complement strand
CCCCTTCCTTCCTTCCTTCCTTCCTTCCTTCCTCTTCTTTCTGTCATCTTTTTTTCTTTCATCTTATTCTGTCACCTAGGCTGGGGTGTTGTGACACAATCATGGCTCATTGCAGCCTTGACTTCCCAGGCTCAGGTGATCCTCCTACCTCAGCCTCCTGAGTAGCTGTGACTACAGGTGCATGCCACCACAGCTGGATAATTTTGGTATTTTTTTGTAGAGACAGAGTTTCCCCATGATGCCCAGGCTGGTCTTGAACTCCCGGGCTCAAGTGATCTACCTGCCTAAGCCTCCCAAAAGTGCTGGGATTGCAGCAATGAGCCATTGTGCCCAGCTGAGAATAAGTTAATTTTATTATTATTATTATTATACTTTAAATTCTGGGTTACATGTGCAGAACATGCAGTTTTGTTACATAGGTATACACGTGTCATGGTGGTTTGCTGCACCCATCAACCCGTCACCTACATTAGGTATTTCTCCTAATGTTATCCCTACCCTAGCCCCCTAACTCCCACAGGCCCCAGTGTGTGATGTTCCCCTCCCTGTG
>NW_016853763.1:0-550 GCF_001698545.2 Rhinopithecus bieti | reverse complement strand
GAGGCAGGAGTGTGTCATGAATCCAGGAGGTGGAGCTTGCAGTGAGCCGAGATTGCACCACTGCTCTCCAGCCTGGGTGACAGAGCGAGACTCCGTCTCAAAAAAAAAAAGAAAAAAAGAAAATTCTTTTATTTGAGAATGTTAAATATTGGCCCCCACTCTCTTCTTGCTTGTAGAGTTTCTCCCAAGACATCTGCTGTTAGTCTGATGGGCTTTCCTTTGTGGGTAACCCTACGTTTCTCTCTGGCTGCCCTTAACATTTGTTCCTTCATTTCGACTTTGGTGAATCTGACAATTATGTGTCTTGGAGTTGCTCTTCTTGAGGAGTATCCTTTGTGGTGTTCTCTGTATTTCCTGAATTTGAATGTTGGCCTTCCTTGCTACGTTAGGGAAGTTCTGGATAATATCCTGCAGTGTTTTCCAGCTTGGTTCCATTCTCCCCATCACTTTCAGGTACACCAATCAGATGTATATTTGGTCTTTTCACATGATTCCATATTTCTTGGAGGCTTTATTCATTTCCTTTTACTCTTTTTTTCTCTACACTTCT
>NW_016853762.1:0-550 GCF_001698545.2 Rhinopithecus bieti | reverse complement strand
TTTTTTAGGTAGAGACAGAGTTTCACCATGTTGGCCAGGCTGGTCTTGAACTCCTGACCTCAGATGATCTGCCCACCTTGGCCTCCCACACCACACGCAGCTAATAGATTTTCTTACCAAAAAGTTAGTCTCTGGTTATGTTTCTCCTTGCCTCGTTAGGTGACTGGCCTGAGGCGTAGCTGTGTTTCCGTCCCATCACGTGTGGGCTGTAGCATATCATTTATGCGTGTCCTGGAAGTTTCTGTGCAAGTGACACAGCCCTTGACGCGTTGAGCCCAAGCACCATCTGATCTTTGTTTACTGCACTGATTATGGTTTTATTTGATCTTTCCTTCAATTTTCCTCATGCTACTTGAATTTCCACGTTGTTTTTGTTCCGGCATTTTAAAAAATTTATAGGGAATCTGAATTACAGAATCTGCCTCTCAGCCCTGCACTTTCTCAGTTGTCTGTTTCTTAAAAAGGTTTTGTTCAGCCTTCACATTACTTTAGCATGATGTGTGTGTGTGTGTGTGTGTGTGTGTGTGTGTGTGTGTATACATATATATAT
>NW_016853761.1:0-2695 GCF_001698545.2 Rhinopithecus bieti | reverse complement strand
CTTAACTATTATTCTGCATATGTATTACACTTTAATAAAAGTTAAAACAAAACACAACAGGCCCTACATGATGGCTCATGCCTGTAACCCCAGTACTTTGGAAGGCTGAGGCAGGAGGATCCGTTGAAGCCAGGAGTTTTAAAACCAAACTGGGCAAGACCCTGCCTGTACAAAAATAAATAAACAAATAAGCAAGTCTGGCATGGTGGCATGTGCAGTATTCCCAGCTACCAGAGAGGCTGAGGCAGGAGGATCGCTTGAGCCCAAAAGTGTGAGGCTACAGTGACTATGCTAGTGCCACTGCTCTCCAGCTTGGGTGATGGAGTGAGGTCCTGTCTCTAAAAGCAAACAAACAAACAATCAAACAAAAAGTTAAAAAACAGGGCTGGGCACGGTGGCTCACACCTGTAATGCTGCACTTTGGGAAGCCCAGGAAGGAGAACTGCTTGAGCCCAGGAGTTGAAGACCAGCCTGGGTAACACAACGAGACCTGATCTCTACAAAAATGCAATTAAAAATTTGGCTGGGCTGGCAGAGTGGCTCACGCCTGTAATCCCAGCACTTTGGGAGGCTGGGATGGGCAGATTACGAGGTCAGGAGATCGAAACCCTGTCTTTACTAAAAATACAAAAAATTAGCTGGGTGTCGTGGCATGCATCTGTAATCCCAGTTACTCGGGAGGCTGAGGCACAAGAATCGCTTGAACCCAGGAGGTGGAGGTTGCAGTGGGCCAAGATCATGCCACTGCACTCCAGCCTGGGCAATAGAGTAAGATTCTGTTTCAAAAAAAAAAAAAATTGGCTGGCATCGTGGCACACGCCTGCAGTCCCAGCTACTTGGGCTGAGATGGGAGGATCACTTGAGCCTAGGTGCTTGAGGTCACATTGAGCTATAATCATGCCACTGCACTTCAGCCTGGGTGACAGAGCTGAGCAAAATCCCTATCTCTTACGGTGGGGCGGGGAAGAGGGGACAAAGCAAGATGGCAGAATAGAATGCCCTACCAATCATTTTCCCAGCAGGGACACCAGTTTAACAACTATCCACACATCAAAAAGCACCTTTTAAAGAATGAAAACTCAGGTGAGCATTCACACTACCAGCTTTTAACTTCATATCCCTGAAAGAGGCACCAAACAGGTCGAAGCTAAGAAAAACAGTCTTGAATTACCAACATCACCCCTCCCCCACCCCCCAGCACTGGTAATGTGGTGCAGAGAGCATTTCCGTGTGTGGAGGAGAGTGAGAGTTCAGCAATTGTGAGGCATTGAACTCAGTACTGCCCTATTATAACAGAGACAAAACCAGACCAAACTCAGCCGATGCCTGACCACTGAGGGAGCATTTAAACCAGCCCTAGCCAGAGGGGAATCGCCAATCTCAACAGTCTAAATGTGAGTTCCCGCAAGCCCCGCCATCTCGAGCTGAAGTACTCTGCAGCCTTGAATAAACTTGAAAGATCGGCTAGGCCACAAGGACTACAGCTGCTGGGTGAGTCCTAGTGCTGAACTGGGCCCAGAGGCAGTGGACTGGGGGGCATGCAACCTACTGAGATACCAGGCAGGGTACCCGGCTAAGAAAGTGTTGACATTGCCCCTCCTCTAGCCCCGGGCTGCACAGCTCGTGGCCCGGAAAGAGACCCCCTCTCTCTACTTGAGGAGAGGAGAGGGAAGAGTCGGGAGGACTTTATCTTGCATCTTAGATACTAGCTCAGCCACAGCAGCATAGGGCACTGGTCAGAGTCATGGGATCTCCTTTCCAGGCCCTAGTTTCTGGACATTTCTTGACATACTCTGTGCCAGAAGAGAACCCACTGCCTTGAGGGGAAGGACCCAGTTCTGGCAGTATTCATTACCTGCTAACTGAAGAGCCCTTGGGCCCTCAAAAACCAGCAGTGATACCCAGGTACTAGGTCAAGGGCCACTGGTGAGACTCTGAGACATGCTGGCTTTAGGTGAGACCCAGCACATTCCAAGCTGTGGTGGCTACTGGGTGAGACTTCTTCCACTTGGGAAAAGCAGAGGTAAAAGTCAAGGGGACTTTATCTTGTACCTTAGGTACCAGCTCAGCCACAGTGGGGAAGAACACCAACCAGACTCTCGGGGTCCCTGATTCTAGGACTTAGCTCTTGGATAGCATTTCTGGACCTGCTCTGGGCAAGAGGGGGAGTTCACTATCCTGAAGGGTGAGTCCTAGGCCAGGCAACACTCACCACGAGCTGACTGAAGAACGCTTGAGCCTTAAGGGTGGTAGTCTGGCAGTACTCCCTGTGGGCCTGTGGTGGTGGTGGCCATGGGATGAGGCTCCTCTACCTTTGAAGAAGGGAGAGAAGAGTGGGAAGGACTGTGTCCTGTGGCTTGAGTGTCAGTTCAGCCACAGTATAATAGAACACCAGGTAGACTTCTAAGGGTTTTAGGTCTAGTCCCTGGCTCCTAGATGGCACTTCTGGACCTGCCTGGGGGAACTCACCACCCTGAAAGGAAAGACACAGGCCCAACTGGCTTTGCAACCTGCTGATTGTAGAGCCACAGGGCCTCGGGTGAACATAGGCTGTAACCAAGGGGTGACTACAGGGAGCCTTGAGTGAGACCCAGTGCTGTGCTGGCTTCAGATCTGACCCAGCACAGTCTTAGTGATGGTGGCCACAGGGATGCTTGTCACTCCACCCCCAGCTCCAGGTGTCTCAGAACAGAGA
>NW_016853760.1:0-1457 GCF_001698545.2 Rhinopithecus bieti | reverse complement strand
TTGAGACAGGGTCTCACTCTGTCTCCCAGGCTGGAGTGCGGTGGCACGATCATGGTTCACTGCAGCCTCGAACCTCCCAGGTTCAAGCAATCCTCCTACCTCAGCCTCCCCAGTAGCTGGTATTACAGGCATGGGCCACCACAACTGACTATTTTTTTGTAGAGATGGGGTCTCCTTATGCTGTCCAGGCTGGTCGCGAACTCCTGGGCTCAGGCAATCCTCCTGCCTTAGCCTGCCAAAGTACTGGGATTACAGGTGTGAACCACCTTGCCTGGCCCTAAAAATAGATATATTTTCCAAAACAAAACCAAGTTAGTGAGAAGAGTGGCACTGTAGTATTTTGATGTTTTTTCAACTCACTTTCATGTCCGGCTCAACAATCCTTGACCTGCTTCCTCGTTCGGCCAGCTGCAATATGGTACGCCATGTAGCCTCTGGAAAATTCCACTGAACACTGGTAAGAGAGTAAGAGTGAAAAGACAAATAATGATTTAGTATTTTGAAAATGGTTTTTATCTCATGGATACCCTGGAATGTCCTTGCAACCCTTGGAGGTCCCCAGACCACACTTTGAGAACCCTTGCTCCAATAGTGCCATTTTCAGTGAGGCAGATTCACTTGTATTTTTCTCAAACACAAAATGAGGGGGAGAATAATTTCGAACAACTTTTTTTTTTTTTTTTTTTTTTTTTTTTTTGAGACAGAGTCTCTCACTCTGTCACCCAGGCTGGAGTGCAGTGGCGCGATCTCAGCTTATTGCAACCTCCGCCTCCTGGGTTCAAGCGATCCTCCCACCTCAGTCTCCCGAGTTGCTGGGACTCCAAATGCATGCCATCAGGCCCAGCTAATTTTTGTATTTTTAGTAGAGACAGGGTTTTACCATGTTGTCCAGGCTGGTCTTGAACTCCTGGCCTCATGTGATCCACCCGCCTTGGTTTCCCAAAGTGCTGTGATTACAGGTGTGAGCCACCGTGCCCGGCCTTGAACATTTTATGCCCTTTCTTCCAGCTGTTTCCATTGGAACCTTAGAGTCAGTGGCTTGGTGAGTCATAGGCTCATCTCTGCCTAAGAAGATATGATTCCAGGGGAAATGCCCAGGGTGGGACTGGGCAGGACATGTTGGGGCTCCTGATGTCCCTGCCTGATTGGTCCCTGTAAGATCTTCTGTGCACAGGGCTTGGGGCTCATGGTCTATCCTTTTTTTTTTTTTTTTTTGATACAGGGTCTTAATCTGTCATCCAGGCTGGAGTGCAAGGGCTCAGTCATGGCTCCCTGCAGCCTCGACCTGGCAGGCTCAAGCAATCCTCCCACCTCGGCCTCCTGAGTAGCTGGGATTACAGGCACCTGCCAACATAATCAGCTAATTTTTTTTTTTTTTTTTTTTTTTGACAGAGTCTCGCTCACTCTGTTGCCCAGGCTGGAGTTCAGTGGCGTGATCTCGGCTCACTGCAAGCTCC
>NW_016853759.1:0-2317 GCF_001698545.2 Rhinopithecus bieti | reverse complement strand
ATAATATATATTTATATATATTCATTTTAATTGCCACACAATAAACCATTCTTTCCCCCTCTTCATTGTTGTCATCTACGAAATCACTTCCCTTCCCCCCAATCCATTGAAGATATTAATGTAAGCATTACTGACTTCCTCTGTACCCAAACACCTGCCATTACCCTGGACACTATGTAAGCCACAAACATGCAGTGTTATGCACTGAACTGTATCCACTCAAAGTTTACATGTTTGAAGTCCTAACCCCCAGTACCTCAAAATGTGACTGTATTTGGAGATAGGGTCTTTAAAGCAGTAATTAAGGTTAAATGAGGCAATTAGGATGGGTCTTAATCCAATATAACTGGTAACCTTACAAGAAGAGGATATTAGGACACAGACACATGCAGAGGGAATTCCATATGAAGACACAGGAAGAAGATAGTCATGTAAAAGCTAAGGGGAGAACCCTCAGAAGTAACTGGCCCTGCTGACACTTTGAGTTCAGACTTCTAGTCTCCTGAATTTTGAGAAAATAAATTTCTGTTGTTTAAGCTACCCAGTCTGTGATATTTTGTTATGACAGCCTTAGCAAACTAATACATGCAGTATCTAGTATGTGCCAGACATGTTCTAAGTGATTTACTTCTATTAACTCATTTAATCCTTACAAGACCTATATGAAGTGGGCAGATGAGGAAAATGAGGCACAGAGAAATGAAATAGCTTCCTAAACCAACATAGCTAGTGAATGGCAGAGTTAGAAGCCAGGTTGTCTGATTTCAGTAAAGAAGTTAGCGATCATGGTGCTTGAAGCCTGCATGCACTGGATATGCTGTTAGTTTTTATTTAGCTGGGAAGGCATAAAAGTTAGAGGCTATTTACAAAAGTTATCCCCTGTACTTTGCTCTGTTGGGTGACTTCAGTATCTATGTGGA
Organism: Rhinopithecus bieti; assembly: GCF_001698545.2. NCBI lineage: Eukaryota > Metazoa > Chordata > Mammalia > Primates > Cercopithecidae > Rhinopithecus > Rhinopithecus bieti. The sequence goes on along the minus strand of NW_016853759.1, from coordinate 1,397 downwards.
GGTTTAGCCCTTGAGTTCCATGACCTCAGGTTCACCTGTGACTACAGTCCTATTACTCTTCTTCCATTTAGGGCCAAGGGGCGTTAACAGTTATTCTTACTAGAATGTGTCCATTTACTTCAGTATTACTCTTTAACCCATTGCAACATGGTTGCTTTGCCTGCCATGCCCCTGAAACAGCCATTACTAAGGTTACTTGCAATTTCCTTTCTGCTAAGTACAATAAAACACTTCATATTTTATTTTGCATTTTTGAACAGGTAGTAGATACATATATAAAACAATATTTTAAAAGTATAAGAGTAGAAGTGAAAAGAAAGTTTCTCCCTCCCATTAGTGTTTTCCAGCTTAGTTCCCATCTCAAGATGCAATGACTATCACCCGTTTTTTGTGTCTCTTTCTAGAGCTATTTTATGTAAAGGTGAATATAAGTGGTTTTAATTTTACAAAATCATAAGATGAGCATACTAAAACACAATTCCATTGTTTATTGTTTTCACATAATGACAGAGGTCTTTCCATATCAGTACATGTAGAGCTCACTCATTCCTTTGAACAACTGCATATAATTCTATTAATTTTATTAAATAGATATATTATGATTTATTTAACTCATCTTCTATAACACTTAGATTGTTTTAATATTTACAATCAATATTGTAATACATTTCCTCAAACACATGTGTCAAGAATAGGTTGGGTAATACTTAGAGGTGGAATTGCTAGGTCAAAGCAATTTTTGATAGATGCTGCTACATTGGACTCTATAGCAATTGTACCAATTTACACTCCCACAAGAAATATTTCAGAGAATGTTTCCCAATGCCCTCTCCAACACAGTGTATTGATAGTGTCTTCTTGAAGTTTTAATTTGCATTTAAAAAATTTTAAGTAAGGTTGAGCATCTGTTTGTATATTTGAGACATATAAGTTTCCTTTCAACTGGCAGTTCCTAGCAATAAACACTGTTTGAGAATTACCTTACGTGATTCCTGTTCAGAGTTGAATGACAATGATCACTGTGTCTTTTTTTCCCCCAGATGTGCCCTCTTTTCTTGGCCTTCATAACACTGCTGTTGCATTTTTTCTTCATATTACTGACTACTCGTTTTCAGTGTCCCCTATGGGGCTCTCTTCCTTTGCATATCTCTTAAATGTTGTTTTTTTTCTGGGCCCTGTCTTGTACAGAGCAGGGACTAGAGTGAGGCAAGCAAGACTCCTAGGGCACCAAGTAAGAAGGTTCTCACTGTCAGGGTCTTCAAATGCAAGTCCAGCACTTGTACAACCCAGACAGTGAATTCAGGGAAGGACAGGTAAGCATAATAGTAAGTATCCCCTGGCAGTTACTTGCAATTTTCCCCCTTCATTTGCTGTTACTTGAATATTTCTTTAAAACT
>NW_016853758.1:0-1991 GCF_001698545.2 Rhinopithecus bieti | reverse complement strand
AAAAAAGTGAGACCCCATCTATACCCAAAAAAAAAAATTTTTTTTTTCGAGACAGAGTCTCTCTCACTTGCCCAGGTTGGAGTGCAGTGGTGTGATCTCGGCTCACTGCAACCTCCGCTTCCCAGGTTCAAGCAATTCTCCTGCCTCAGCCTCCTAAGTAGTTGGGACTACAGGCGCCCACCACCATGCCTGGCTAATTTTGTATTTTAGTAGAGACAGGGTTTCGCCATGTTGGCCAGGCTAGTCTCGAACTCCTGACCTCAAGTGATCCTCCTGCCTTGGCCTCCCAAAGTGCTGCGATTACAGGCATGAGCCACTGCACCCGACCATCTACAAAAAATTAAAAAAGAAAAAAATTAGCCAAGTGCTGTGACACACACCTGTAGTCCCAGCTATTTGGGAGGCTGAGGTGGGAGGATCCCTTGAGCCCAGGAGTTCGAGGTTGCAGAAAGCTATAATCATGCCACTGCACTCCAGCCTGAGTGACAGAATGAGACCCTGTCTTTAAAAAAAAAAAAAAAAAAAGCCTCTAGGTTCAGGTGGGCCCATTTAATCCCTATAGTTAGCGATTCTCAAGGTGGGGGCCCTCAACCAGCAGCAGCATCACCCAGGAACTTGTTAGAAAAGCAAATTCTCCAGCTGAATCAGAAAACCTGTGGGTGAGGTCCAGCAATCTGTGGTTTAACAAACCCTCCAGGTGATTCTAATGCATGCTAAAGTTTGGGAATTTACTGTTCTAATTCTCTTCAGAGATGCAGTACATCATCATTGCTAAAAGTATGGGGCTGTCCCCAAACTACCTGGATTTGAATTCCAGCTCCACCAGGTACCTGAGGTGACCTCTCAGTCCCTCAATTTCCCCATTCATAAAATGAAGATGATAATATTGCCTACCACATAAGGTTGTTGGGGAGATTAAGTAAATTCTATAGGTAAAGTCCTTAGAATACTGTCTACTATTTGATAACTAAAAATGTCATCTACTTCAAAATTAAATTAAATTTGGTTTAGGAATTTCTCAAGTTTCATTGAATTAATTAAACATATCTCCCCACACTCCCAACTCCATGTTGATCCTCATCAGCAAGCTGTGAGGAACCACAGGTGGAGAGGGACCATAGCAGACCTCTGCCACCAGGCAGGGAGAGTGCAAGCAGTATGTCCCGAGTGCCTGCTCTGTGCAGCCTCATTACTTGTCACTATCCTGGCCACTCTTTGAGGAAGGCATTGCCATTCCCATTTTAAAGATGAAGCTGTCAGGAGGAGGAACATGTCCAAGTCACACGGTGATGAACAGTGGCAGAGCTGTAACTTTTTCTTTTTTCTTTCTTTTTTTTTTTTTCTTTTGAGACGGAGTCTCGCTCTGTCACCCAGGCTGGAGTGCAGTGGCCAGATCTCAGCTCACTGCAAGCTCCACCTCCCGGGTTTACGCCATTCTCCTGCCTCAGCCTCCCAAGTAGCTGGGACTACAAGCGCCCGCCACCTCGCCTGGCTAGTTTTTTTGTTTTTTTTTTTTTTAGTAGAGACGGGGTTTCATCGTGTTAGCCAGGATGGTCTTGATCTCCTGACCTCGTGATCCGCCCGTCTCGGCCTCCCAAAGTGCTGGGATTACAGGCTTGAGCCACCGCGCCCGGCTTCTTTTTTCTTTTTCTTTTCTTTTTTTTTTTTTGAGACAGAGTCTTACTCTGTCACCCAGGCTAGAGTGTAGACACATGATCTCAGCTCACTGCCACCTCTGCCTCCTGGGTTCAAGCGAGCCTGCTGCCTCAGCCTTCTGAGTAGCTGGGATTACAGGCATGTGCCACCATGTCCAGCTAATTTTGTATTTTAGTAGAGACAGGGTTTCACCATCTTGGCCAGGCTGATCTCGAACTCCTGACCTCAGGTGTTCCACCTGCCTTGGCCTCCCAAAATGCTGGGATTATAGGCGTGAGCCACCACACCTGGCCCAGAGTTATAATTTAAACCCAGGACTAGCCAAATCCAGGGCC
>NW_016853757.1:0-548 GCF_001698545.2 Rhinopithecus bieti | reverse complement strand
TATTGTCAACCTGCTGAATCAACAGAATGGTTTAACTATGTGAGATGGATTCATACATTACAAAGTAATTTCACAGATATCTTCTTTCTTACTTTTATCTGGGGATACTCAGTATTCCCCATAGGCCTCTATGGGCTCCCAAATGTCACTTCACAGTTTCTTCAAAAAGAGTGTTTCCAACTTCCTAAATCAAAAGAAAGGTTTACCTCTGTGAGGCGAATCCATACATCACCAATCCGTTTCACTTACAGTTTCTTTGTTTTATTTTCTCGAGATTTTGGTTTTCACCAATAAGCCTAACAGGGCTCCCAAATCTCCTTATGCAGATTCTACAAGAAGAGTGTTTCCAAAGTGCCGAATCAAAAGAAAGTTGTAACTCTGTAAAATGAATCAAAAAATCACAAAGCAGTATAACAGGTAGCTTTTTTCTAAATTTTATTTGGGGATATTTGCTGTTTGCCATAGGCCACAACGAGCTCCTAAATGTCCCTTCACAGATTCTACAAAAAGAGTGTTTCCAACCTGTTGAATCAAAACAAAAGTTTTAA
>NW_016853756.1:0-2320 GCF_001698545.2 Rhinopithecus bieti | reverse complement strand
GAGAGGTATAACACTGTGACTGGAATTCACACATCACAAACAGTTCCTCGGAAACCTTGTCTCCAGTTTCGGTCTGAACATATTTCCTTTTTCACTGTTAGCTTCAACGTGCTTCAGAATATCCCATCACATGCTAAACACACACAGGGAGAAAACTGCTCAATGAAAAGAGAGGGTTACCTGAGTGAGAGGAATTAAGACAACACAGAATAGTTTCACAGAAAGCTTCCTTCTGGATTTTACCTGAGGATATTTCTTTCTACATATTCCAAGGATCGTTCCCAAATGTCCTTCCTCAGATTCCACAAAAACAGTGATTTCAAGCTGCTCAATTCAAAGAATGGTTTAATTCTATGAGATGAATACACACATTGCAAAGCAGTTGCTCAGAACGTTTCTCTGCATGTTTTATCGGAAGACGTTACCTTGCTCACCACAACCTTCCGGGCATCACTAAATATCCTTTCACAGATTCTTCAAAGACAGAGTTTCGAAACTCGGCAACATAGAGTAAGTATTAACACTGTGAAGTGAATGCACATATCATAGAGTAGATTCTTGGAACGCTTCTTCCTCGATTTTATTTCAGTATATTTCACTATTCGCCATAGTCATCAATGTGAACCGAAATATCACTTTTTCGGCTTCACAAGTACAGTGTTCAAACAGTTCCTTGTGAGAAAAGAGGTATCACTCCTTGAGTGGAATGCATACTCACAAAGTAGTTTCTCAGAAAGCTTCTATGCAGTTTTTATCTGAAGATATCTCTTCTTTCACCATAGGTCTGAATGTGCTCCTGAATGTCCCTTCACGGATCTGTGCCTTAAGGAGTTTCCAAAATGCGTAATATAAGAAAAGTTGTAACTATGCAAGATGAATACATATATCTAACACAAAGCAGTTTCACAGAAATTTTCTCTATAGTTTTTCTCTGAGGATATTTTCTTTTCCACCATAGCCCTCCCTATACTCCCGAATGTCTCTTGGTAGCTTTTTCTCCAAAAGGGATTCCGGAATCCTATACGAGAAGAAGGGTATATATCTGTGATTGGAACGCACCTGTCACAAAGCCGTTCCTCAGAAAGCTTCTCTCCAGTTTCCATTTAAAGACGTTTTCTTTCTCACCGTAACCCTCAAAGGGTTCCAGAATAACCCTTTGCAGTCTAAACAAAAACAGCGTTATGATACTGCTCTATGAAAAGAGAAGGTTAACTGTGTGAGCAGAATTCACGTGACACAGAGGAGTTTCACAGAAAGCTTCCTGTTGGTTTTCTCTGTGGTTACTTCTTTTCCAGGATATTCTAAAGAGCGTTTCCAGATGTCCTTTCTCAGATTCCACAGGAACAGTGATTTCAAACTGCTCAATCCAAAGAATCATATAATGCTATGAGATGAATACAAACATCACAAAAGAGTTGCATGGAAAGATTCTCTCCGATTTTCAATGGAACACATTTCCTTGCTTGACACAGGATTCCGGTAGCCACTTACTATCCCTTCATAGGAACCTCAAAGACGGTATTTCAAACTGGGTAATGTAGAGAAAGCTTTAACCCTGTGAAAAGAATGGACATGTCAGAGAGCAGCTTTTTCGAGTGCTTCTTTCTGTTTTTTATTGGGGGACATTTGACATGTTGACGTAGTCTTCAATGTGCTCCAAATATCACTTTTTTGGTTTTACAGGAATAGAGTTCAAACTTGCCTTTTGAGAAGAAAGTTATAGCTGCCTGAGTGGAATGCACAAATCACCGAGCAGTTTCTCAGAACACTTCTCTCCAGTTTTTATCTGACTATATTTCTTATTTCACCATAGGCCCTAATGTGATCCCAAATATCCCATCATGGATACATCCACGAGGGAATTTCCAAGCTGTGCGATGTAAAGAAAGCTTCATGTATGTGAGAAGATTAAACATAGCAAAAGCATATTTACAGAAAGCTTCTTTTCAGTTTTTTTCTGAAGATATTTCTATTTTCACCATAGTCTTCAATGTGCTCTCGAAGGTCCCTTTGTGGATCCGTCCATGACAGTTTCCAAGCTGCGTAATATAAAGAAAGCTTTATCTATGTGAGACGATTAGACATATCACAGAGTAGTTTCCTGGAAATCTTCTTTCCAGTTTTTGTCAGAGGCTATTTCCCTTTTCACCATCGGCATCAACATGCTCCCGAATATCACTTGCTACCTGTTTTTCCAAAAGGGTTTCCCCGACGCTGTAGGAGAAGAGAGGTATAACACTGTGAGCGGAATGCACACGTCAAAAAGCAGTTCCTCGGAAAGCTTCTCTCCAGTTACAGTCTGAACATATTTCCTTTTTCA
>NW_016853755.1:0-2321 GCF_001698545.2 Rhinopithecus bieti | reverse complement strand
GGGGGGGCGGTTGGCACCCTGAAGGGATTGGAGAAGCGTCCCCATGACCAGGAACTGTTTCTGGGAGATCAATCCAGCCTGGAGCCCAGGGTGGTCCAGCTGCTTCCCCGCGCTCTGCGAGGCCTCAGCCAGTCCCCAGGACCCCTGTTGAACCGACCCCTTTTTTTGTCAGGTTTCCAGGCACCTGGGCCCCATCCCTCCACCACCACATGGGGCCTCCTGGGTGGTGCATGGTGGGGTCACAAGTCCAGAATGGGCTGCGCTGGCAGAGCCTTCAGACACCCCTCTCCCGTCACAGGCATCGCCGCCGGCACTCTGTCCCCAGGGCCGCACCCCTGACCTGGAGGCGCTGTTGGCGGTGATGGGGAGCGCCCAGGAGTTCATCTATGCCTCCGTGATGGAGTATTTCCCTACCACGCGCTTCAGCCACCCCCGCAGGTAGGTCTGAGCGGGAGGCGGGCAGCCTGCTCTGCTGATGGGCAGCTCCTGGGCACGTCCCCTCCTGCTGGGACCCCTGCCGGGCCCAGGGCTTGTAAGCAGAGCCCGGCCTCTCTCCACCCCAAGGTACTGGCCGGTGCTGGACAACGCGCTGCGGGCGGCAGCCTTCGGCAAGGGCGTGCGCGTGCGCCTGCTGGTCGGCTGCGGACTCAACACGGACCCCACCATGTTCCCCTACCTGCGGTCCCTGCAGGCGCTCAGCAACCCCGCGGCCAACGTCTCTGTGGACGTGGTGAGGGCGCGCTCCCAGCCGGGCGTGGGGAAGGCGCCCTCCTCCCGCCCTTCCTGACGCGCTGCCTCTGCTCCCCTAAGAAAGTCTTCATCGTGCCGGTGGGGAATCATTCCAACATCCCGTTCAGCAGGGTGAACCACAGCAAGTTCATGGTCACGGAGAAGGCAGCCTACATAGGTGAGCGCCAGCAGCTCACGGCGGGCGGGCCCCAGGGTGGCCAGGCACGGGCGAGGGAGGCAGTGGCTTTGTGACCGGCGTGGACACCTCAGGACAGAGGGGCTGCTGCTGAAGGCGGACAGGGTCTCCATGGAGTTCCGGGAACCGGGCCACCCGCCGGTCACCTGGCCCCACAGGGCCCCAGAACACCGAGTCAGGACGCCTGGCGCCGCGGGATGAGGCTGGAGTTCCTCCGCGACCAGCTGTCCCTCCCGCACCTAAGCGAGGGGCTTCCCGGCTGGGGTCTGATGACTGGAGGGGCCAGCTGCCAACCGTCCCCAAACCCGCAGCCGGGCCTGGCGCCCCAGCGTCCCCTCCGTCCTCCCCACAGGCACCTCCAACTGGTCGGAGGATTACTTCAGCAGCACGGCGGGGGTGGGCCTGGTGCTCACCCAGAGCCCCGGCGCGCAGCCCGCGGGGGCCACGGTGCAGGAGCAGCTGCGGCAGCTCTTTGAGCGGGACTGGAGCTCGCGCTACGCCGTCGGCCTGGACGGACAGGCTCCGGGCCAGGACTGCGTTTGGCAGGGCTGAGGGGGCCCCTTTTTCTCTCGGCGACCCCGCCCCGCACCCGCCCTCCCCTCCGACCCGGCCTGGGCTTCAGCCGCTTCCTCCTGCAAGCAGCCCGGGTCGGCTCTGCGCCAGTACCCGCCCGCGACCGCCCGGCGCCGCGCACCGCCCGCCAGCTCTCTGATTTCCCAGTCCGGCCCCCTAAGCCCCGCCTCCTCCAGGGAGCCCTCCAGGAGGCCGCTACCCTGACTCCTGGCCCACAGGCCAGGCCTAAAAAACGCTCGTGGCTTCCCAGTGCCTCCGTGTGAGTCCAGCGCTGGCGGCCCTTCATCTTTTTGCCAAGGGCCCGCCTCTACGCGCCCGCCCCTGCGAAGCCGCGCCGCGCGACTGCCGTGGCAGCGCCTCAGCTAGTCCGGGCTCCGCGAGAACCCGGGGCGGGACGGGGACCAGACGGGCTCCCCGGACGGAGCGAACCCTCGATCTCCCACCCCGCGCCGAGTTGCCGCGCTCCGGAACCCAAATTCCCGCCCAGCGGCTGCCGTGGGGAGCGAGAGCCGCGGAGCCCAAGCCCGGGACTCCCGCGGAGGGAGCGCAGACCAAGGCGCAGCGCCGCGCACCCACCGCCAGGGGGCGGCTCCTACGGCGCCCGACAGGTGCGGCGCGGGAGGGGAGCGGGGCTGAGGGAACGCGGAGAGCGGGAGGGGACCCGCGGCTCAAGGGGCACAGAGGGCGAGAGGGGACCCGGGGCTGAGGGGATGGGGAAGGCGGGAGGGGACCCGCGGCTGAGGGGACGGGGAGGGCGGGAGGGGAGCGGGGCTGAGGGGACGCAGAGAGCGGGAGGGGACCCGCGGCTGAGGGGATGGGGAGG
>NW_016853754.1:0-1551 GCF_001698545.2 Rhinopithecus bieti | reverse complement strand
AGTCTCACTCTGTCACCCAGGCTGGAATGCAGTGGCACGATCTCGGCTCACTACAATCTCCGCTTCCTAGGTTCAAGCGATTCTCCTGCCTCAGCCTCCCGAGTTGCTGGGATTACAGGCGCCTGCCACTCCGCCCAGCTAATTTTTTGTATTTTTAGTAGAGATGAGGTTTCACCATATTGGCCAGGCTTGTCTCGAACTCCTAACTTTGTGATTCGCCCGCCCTATTATAGGCGTGAGTCACTGCGCCCAGCCCCCACAGAATCTTTTCAGAGGTTATCCTATTTGGTTTCTTGATAGCATTTGGCACTGTTGACCACTCCTTCCTCCTCAAACCACTTCCATGACACTGCACTTTCCTTGTTTTTCTTCTGCTTTCTTAGTAATTCTTTTTTTACTTTCCAGGCTCCTCTTTGTCCAACGCTTTATGCTGGTGCTCTTTAGGGCTTTGGCCTGAGCTCTCTCATCCTCTCTCTATATATGCTTTTTTTTTTTTTCTTTCTTTCTTTCTGAGACAGAGTCTTGCTCTGTCGCCCAGGCTGGAGTGCAGTGGCGCAATCTAGGCTCACTGCAACTTCTGCCTCCCGGGTTCAAGCTATTCTCCTGCCTCAGCCTCCCAAGTAGCTGGTATTACAGGCACGAGCCACCACGCCCGAATAACTTTTGTATTTTTAGTAGAGACGGGGTTTCGCCATGTTGGCCAGGCAGGTCTCCAACTACTGACCTCAAGTGATCCACCTGAGGAAACAGCAGCCTCGGATTGCAGGCCGCTCTTTTCTTTATCTCATTTGCTCCCATGGCTTCAATGATCATATCTTTGCTGATGACTCCCAAATTGATACCTCAAAACCAGATATTTCTCCTGACCCATGCATTCAACTCGTTATTAGGCAGCTCTACCTGAATATACCAGAGACACCTAAAACCTCTGCTTCTTCCCAACTCAAGGCATCCTCCTTCCAACCTGTTTGTCCTTCTTTGTGTCTTACCTTAGTGAATGACACCAGTCAAAGCAGAAACCTGGGTTACACCCTTAATTCTTTTTTCTCCTCCATCCCCCATTCAGTCACCAAGTCCCATCATTTTGACCTCCTACCAAATCTATTTATGTAATCTCTACATTTCTGCTGCCACTACCCTGGTTTAGACCAGAACCATTTCTAACTTGTAATACTGTCACAGCCTCCCTATTTCAGTCTTGTTCTCTGGATTCTATTCTGTACACTATAGGCAGTGTATATATTTTGAAAACATAAATAAGGCCAGGTGCAGTGGCTCACGCCTGTAATCCCAGCACTTTGGGAGGCCAAGGCGGGCGGATCACTTTAGGTCAGGAGTTCGAGATCAGCCTGGCCAAGATGGCGAAACCCTACTTCTACTAAAATACAAAATTAGCCGGGCGTGGGGCGGATGCCTGTAATCCCAGCTACTCGGGAGGCTGAGGCAGAGAATTGCTTGAACCCGGGAGGTGGTGGTTGTAGTGAGCCAAGATCGTGCCGCTGCACTCCAGCCTGGGTGACAGAGCAAGACGTGTCTCAAAAAAATAATAAT